>NC_036841.1:26328650-26356094 GCF_002910315.2 Salvelinus sp. IW2-2015 | reverse complement strand
TCCTATCCCCTTATCTGTCTCTCTCCTGTTTGTCTGTCTCTATCCCCTTCTCGTGTCTCTCTCTTGTTTGTCTGTCTCTTATCCCATTCTCTGTCTCTCTCCTGTTTGTCTGTCTCTATCCCATTCTGTCTATCTCCTGTTAGTCTGTTTCTATCATATTCTCTGCTCTCTCCTGTTTGTCTGTTTCATCCTATTCTCTGTCTCTCTCCTGTTTGTCTGTCTCTATCCCATTCTGTCTCTCTCCTGTTAGTCTGTTTGTATCCTATTCTCTGTCTCTCTCCTGTTTGTCTGTCTCTGTCCCATTCTGTCTCTCCCTGTTAGTCTGTTTCTATCCTATTCTCTGTCTCTCTCCTGTTTGTCTGTCTCTATCCCATTCTGTCTCTCTCCTGTTAGTCTGTTTGTATCCTATTCTCTGTCTCTCTCCTGTTTGTCTGTCTCTGTCCCATTCTGTCTCTCTCCTGTTAGTCTGTTTGTATCCTATTCTCTGTCTCTCTCCTGTTTGTCTGTCTCTGTCCCATTCTGTCTCTCTCCTGTTAGTCTGTTTCTATCCTATTCTCTGTCTCTCTCCTGTTTGTCTGTCTCTATCCATTCTGTCTCCCTCCTGTTTGTCTGTCTCTATCCCATTCTGTCTCTCTCCTGTTAGTCTGTTTCTATCCTATTCTCTGTCTCTCTCCTGTTTGTCTGTTTCTATTCCATTCTCTGTCTCCTCCTGTTGTCTGTCTCTATCCCATCTGTTCTCTCCTGTTTGTCTGTCTCTATCCCATTCTGTCTCTCTCCTGTTTGTTCTCCTCTTCCATTCTCTGTCTCTCTCCTGTTTGTCTGTCTCTATCCCCTTCTCTGTCTCCCTCCTGTTTGTGTCTGTCTCTACCCCTTCTCTGTCTCTCTCCTGTTTGTCTCTCTTATCCCATTCTGTCTCCCTCTGTTTGTCTGTCTCTATCCCCTTCTCTGTCTCTTCTCCTGTTAGTCTGTTTCTATCCTATTCTCTGTCTCTCTCCTGTTTGTCTGTCTCTATCCCATTCTGTCTCCCTCCTGTTTGTCTGTCTCTATTCCCTTCTCTGTCTCTCTCCTGTTTGTCTGTCTCTATCCCCTTCTCTGTCTCTCTCCTGTTATCTGTTTCTATCCTATTCTCTGTCTCTCTCCTGTTTGTCTGTTCTATCCCCTTCTCTGTCTCTCTCCTGTTTGTCTGTCTTCTATCCCATTCTGTCTCTCTCCTGTTTGTCTGTCTCTATCCCATTCTCTGTCTCTCTCCTGTTTGTCTGTCTCTATCCCATTCTCTCTCTCTCTCCTGTTTGTCTGTCTCTATCCCATTCTCTGTCTCCCTCCTGTTTGTCTGTCTCTATCCCATCTGTCTCTCTCCTTTGTCTGTCTCTATCCCATTCTCTGTCTCTCTCCTGCTTGTCTGTTTCTATCCTATTCTCTGTCTCTCTCCTGTTTGTCTGTCTCTATCCCATTCTGTCTCCCTCCTGTTTGTCTGTCTCTATCCCATTCTCTGTCTCTCTTTTCCTGTTGTCTGTCTCTATCCCCTTCTCTGTCTCTCTCCTGTTTGTTCTGTCTCTATCCCATTCTTCGCTCTCCTGTTTGTCTGTCCCTATCCCATTCTCTGTCTCTCTCCTGTTTGTCTGTCTCTATCCCCTCTCTGTCTCTCTCCTGTTTTCTGTCTCTCATCCCATTCTGTCTCTCTCCTGTTTGTCTGTCTCTATCCCATTCTCGTCTCTCTCCTGTTGTCTGTCCCTATCCCATTCTCTGTCTCTCTCCTGTTTGTCTGTCTCTATCCCATTCTCTGTCTCTCTCCTGTTTGTCTGTCTCTATCCCCTTCTCTGTCTTCTCTCCTGTTGTCTGTCTCTATCCCCTTCTCTGTCTCTCTCTCTGTTTTTGTCTGTCTCTATCCCATTCCTGTCTCTCCTCCTGTTTGTTCTCTGTCTCTCTCCTGTTTGTCTGTCTCTATCCCATTCTCTGTCTCTCTCCTGTTTGTCTGTCTCTATCCCATTCTGTCTCTCTCCTGTTTGTCTGTCTCTCTCCTGTTTGTCTGTCTCTATCCCATTCTCTGTCTCTCTTTCTTCTCTCCTGTCTTTGATAGAGACACAACAGCCTGGCCTCTCACATTCTTCTCTCCTGTCTTTGATAGAGACACAACAGCCTGGCCTTGACAGCTAATAGCTCACCTGATAGAGACAAGGATGAACAACCCATTATCACGCTCTCTTACGCACGCTGCTCGCTTGTCAGAAATACAATACTTCTTTACCTCACGCCTTCTTCATCGCTGAAAACCCCGTCTGAGTTCCTTCCAAACCACAGTTCAGACCTTTCAGTCAGCCAGTGGGCTGGTTTCCCTCTATTTCCATTTTGGGACGGTTTGATTTGATCAAGGCTACTACCGCAGCAACATTTTAATGTGTGGATCTGGAACTAATAGCTCATTCCACGGGCTGGGCAGCAATGCCAGCTATGGGTTGTGTGTTACGGTGTGGGACTAAATACAGAAATAAGAAATCAATACCCTCTCGCTTTTTTCTTTTTCCGTGGTTCTCAGCGGGGACCTGGATGTGGACATGGTATAATTGTTCGTGACAGGCAGATAAAATGGTGGAATGGAAACTGTTGGTTGAAAGAGGAGGAAGAGAGAGAAGGGTTCATAGAGGGCTGAGAGAGAGATCAATGCCATGTCATGGTTAGTGGGTGGTTAGTGTTTATTACTGGATGTTAATGGCAAGTTAGTGGATGCAGTTGTAATGTGGGATTACAACATTTGAAATTACACAACTGTAAAAAAAATACATTCAATTAAATCACAACACGAAAATACAAGATTCCAATAAGCCCTGAATGAAACATGGAAACATTCACCAGAAGACATGAAATCAGTTAAAAGTAAAGATTTTCTCTCACCTCTCCCCACAGTGTGTCAGCGTCTCTCTATAGTGATGCAATATTCATCTGTTATTAAATAGAGGTCAGGGTGGTTTCTCCATGGGGTTGGACTGACTCTGGTAAAGCTAGGAGAGAGCAAACACCCCATACGACCCCATACGACCCCATACAACCCCTTCACTCTGCTACTGCTTAATATTACATACACACCTTCACTCTGCTACTGCTCCTATTACAAACAACACCTTCCCTCTGCTACTGCTTCCTATTCAAAACAACCCCTCACTCTGCTACTGCTTCCTATTACAACAAACCCCTTCCCTCTGCTACGCTTCCTATTACATACAACCCCTCACCTGCTATGCTATACATACAACCCTTCACTCTGCTACTGCTTAATATACATACAAACCCTTCACTCTGCTACTGCTCTATACAACAAAAACCCTTCACTCTCTACTGCTTAAATATACATACAACCCCTTCACTCTGCTACTGCTTCCTATTACATACAACCCCTTCACTCTGCTACTGCTTCCTATTACAAACAACCCCTTCACTCTGCTACTGCTTAATATTACATACAACACCTTCACTCTGCTACTGCTTAATATTACATACAACCCCTTCACTCTGCTACTGTACATATTACATACAACCCCTTCACTCTGCTACTGCTTAATATACATACAACCCCTTCACTCTGCTACTGCTTCCTATTACATACAACCCTTCACTCTGCTACTGCTTAATATTACATACAACCCCTTCACTCTGCTACTGCTTAATTACATACAACCCCTTCACTCTGCTACTGCTTCCTATTACATACAACCCCTTTACTCTCTACTGCTTCCTATTACATACAACCCCTTACTCTGCTACTGCTTCCTATTACAACAACCCTTCACTCTGCTACTGCTCAATATTACATACAACACCTTCACTCTGCTACTGCTTCCTATTACATACAACCCCTTCACTCTGCTACTGCTTCCTATTACATACAACCCCTTCCCTCTGCTACTGCTCCCTATTACATACAACCCTTTACTCTGCTACTGCTTCCTATTACATACAACCCCTTCACTCTGCTACTGCTTAATATTACATACAACCCCTTCACTCTCTACTGCTTAATAACATACAACACCTTCACTCTGCTACTGCCCCTATTACATACAACCCCTTTACTCTGCTACTGCTTCCTATTACATACAACCCCTTCACTCTGCTACTGCTTAATATACATACCATCCCTTCACTCTGCTACTGCTTAATATACATAAACACCTTCACTCTGCTACTGCTTCCTATTACATACAACCTGCTACTCTGCTACTGCTTAATATTACATACAACCCCTTCACTCTGCTACTTCTCCTATTACATACAACCCCTTCACCCTGCTACTGCTTTCTATTACATACAACCCCTTCACTCTGCTACTGCTTAATATTACATACAACCCCTTCATCTGCTACTGCTTCCTATTACAAACAACCCCTTTACTCTGCTACTGCTTAATATTACATACCATCCCTTCACCCTCTACTGCTTTCTATTACATACAACCCCTTCACTCTGCTACTGCTTAATATTACATACAACCCCTTCCCTCTGCTACTGCTTCCTATTACATACAAACCCCTTCACTCTGCTACTGCTTCCTATCATACCCCACCTCACTCTGATACTCTTCCTATTACAAACAACACTTCACTCTGCTACTGCTTAATATTACATTCAACCCCTTCACTCTGCTACTGCTTAAAATTACATTCACCCTTTCACACTGCTACTGCTTCCTATTACATACAACCCCTTCACTCTGCTACTCTTAATATTACAATTCAACCCTTTCACTCAGCTACTGCTTAATATTACATTCAACCCTTTCACTCTGCTACTGCTTAATTACATTCAACCCTTTCACTCTGCTACTGCTCCATTACAAACAAACACCTTCACTCTGCTACTGCTAATATTACATACCACACCTTCACTCTGCTACTGCTTAATATTACATACAACCCCTCACTCTGCTACTGCTTAATATTACATACCACACCTTCACTCTGCTACTGCTTAATTACACACAACACCCTTCACTCTGCTACTGCTTCCTTATACATACCACACCTTCACTCTGCTACTGCTTCCTATTACAAACAACCCCTTCACTCTGCTACTGCTTCCTATACATTCAACTAACTTCCTTTTCAAATAACAAACATCTTTATTTGTTCACTCATCCAACTCATACTCACTCTTTTTCAACCATCTCCCTGATCGCTCTCTCCTCTCTCTCTCTGCTCTTCTCTCCCTCTCTCTCTCTTCTCGCTTCTCTCTCTCTGCTTCTCTCTCTCTCACACACCACATCCACCCACACCCACACCACACACACACACACACACACACACCACACACACACACACACACACACACACACACACACACACACACACACACACACACACACACACACACACACACACCACACACACACACAACACACACACACACACACACACACACACACACCACACACACACCTCTCTGTTATATTACAGTAATTGCATGGACCTTTATCAGTTATTGCCATGTGTTGTGTGTGTGGTGTGTGTGGTGTGTGTGGTGTCTTCAGGCCTAGTACGTGACAGTGTGACAGTGTTGTTTGTGTGCTAATGGTTATTAAGCCTCAGCCTCAACCCTGACTGTCAGATAAGAAGTTCACATTATGTGGAATTCATCACCATCAGCGCAATTAGCCTCAACAATAACACAATCCCAGAGGCCTCCATCGCATTATTCAAATGTCAGTTAGGAGGTGTGTGTGGTGGTTGTTGTGTGTGTGGTTGTGTGTGTGTGTGTGTGTGTGGTGTGTGTGTGTGTGTTGGTGTGTGTGTGGTGTTGTGTGTGTGTGTGTGTGTGTGTGTGTGTGTGTGTGTGTGTGTGTGTGTGTGTGTGTGTGTGTGTGTGTGTGTGTGTGTGTGAGGAGCTTGAGAGGACAGAATCATTGTGAAGACTGGAATGAAATAAATAAAACGGTATAAAAACCACATGTTTGGTTGATTCCATTGATTCTATTTTCATTGATTCATTGATTCTATTGATCATTGATATCTATGATTCCATTGATTTTTGATCCATTGATTCTATTCCACCATTACAATGAGCTTGTCCTCCTATAGATCCTCCCACCAGCCTCCTCTGTGTGTGAATGTCTATGTGCCTGTATGTGTATGAGCGAGTTTTCCGGCATGTGTGTATTGTTGAGAAATTCCTATGATAAACCCTCATGCTTAAACTATGTAGGAATTATCACGGTAACTTAATATAATCCTTTAAAATGAAATACACACTAACTGCATTGACCACATGTAATTCCATCTGTGTCAGTCTACTCCTGATCCACACTGACTCAGAATACAGATGATCACGTTAGCCTCAATCACCTCACACATCACTACTCACTTCAGATCTACACCGAAATGTGGTTAGATCATGAAGGAGACTTTCTCCAACTTAAAGGTGCCTGTATGAGATGTGTACTTGTAATGATGCCTTTTAATGAACCTCATTTGAGCTATGGTAAAAGTTTGGCTTGAAAGAATTTTGTTTTTGGCTTTAACTTTTACTTGGTACTCATCCCGGATCCGGGAGCACCCCACAGAAAAAAGCTGACTAGCATAGCCTAGCATAGCGTCACAAGTAAATACTAGCATCTAAATATCATTAAATCACAAGTCCAAGACACCAGATGAAAGATACAGATCTTGTGAATCCAGCCATCATTTCTGATTTTTAAAATGTTTTACAGGGAAGACACAATATGTAAATCTATTAGCTAACCACATAGCAAAAGACACAACTTTTTTTCTCCACCATTTTTTCCTGCATGCAGCTATCACAATTTCGACTAAATAAAGATAATATAGCCTAACCAAGAAACAACTTCATAAGATGACAGTCTGATAACATATTATGGTATAGCATATGTTTTTTTAGAAAAATGTGCATATTTCAGGTATAAATCACAGTTCTACATTGCAGCTGCAATCTGAAATAGCGTGTAAGCAGCCGGAATAATTACAGAGACCGACGTCATTACCAAAATACTCATCCTAAAACATTCTGAAAAATACACAGCATACAGCAAATGAAAGCCCAACATCTTGTGAATCCAGCCATAATTTCTTATTTTAAAATGTTTTACAGGGAAGACAAAATATGTATTTCTATTACCTAACACCATAGCAAAAGACACAACTTTTTTTGTCCACCATTTTTTACTCCATCAGTAGCTATCACTAATTCGACTAAATAAAGATAATATAGCCACTAACAAAAACAACTTCATAATGACAGTCTGAACATATTTATGGTATAGCATATGTTTTTTTAGAAAAATTTGCATTTTTCAGGTATAAATCACAGTTTACCATTGCAGCCACTATCACAAAACTCACCCAAAGCGACTAGAATAACACAGAGAGCAACGTGTATTACCTAATTACTCATCTTAAAACATTTCTGAAAAATACACAGCGTACAGCAAATGAAAGCCCAACATCTTGTGAATCCAGACAATATTTCAGATTTTCTAAGTTTACAGCGAAAACACAATATATCGTTATATTAGCATACCACATGACTAACATCACCCCAGCATTGATTCGAGGCAAAAGCGCGATAACGTTATCACCACCAAAATATATTAATTTTTTCACTAACCTTCTCAGAATTCTTCAGATGACAGTCCTGTAACATCATATTACACAATGCATATAGAGTTTTTTCGAAAATGTGCATATTTAGCATCACAAATCGTGGTTATGCTATGTAATCAGTCAAAACATGGCATGCATTCTGGCCGCCCATCTTGGAAGGGCACCTAAGTTTACGATTATTTATCGATTAGATTGACAAAAAAAATACAGGTTGGACAGCTAATAAAGATGCATTAGTTATTAATGCAACCGCTGATTTAGATTTTTAAAATAACCTTACTTGACATACAGTGCTTTACGCCAGACTAGTGCCGCAATATTGGCCGAAAAATGCTTTACATTTTCCACATAAATACGGAATAAAATCATAAATAGTTCTTACTTTTGGACGAGCTTCCATCAGAATCTGGGCAAGGTCCTTTTGTCCAAAAAAATCGTTCTTTGTTGTAAAACGTCCACTTCAACGTCGGAACTAGCAGCTAATAGTAGCTACCTGGCACACACATGTCCAAATCCTCAAACGCAATACTACGAAAATTCCGAAAATGCAATATACTCGCATAAACTGATATAAATCGGTTTCAAATAACTCCTTATGATGTTTCTAACACCTATTTCGAATTAAATCACAGACGGATATATCTTAGCCCGATAACAAGAGCTATTCAACATGCCATTCTGATGTCCCTCTTGCGCCTTTGGCGAGCAGAAAAGAAGGGACATGTCACTCCATTGCCTTTTATAAACTCTGAGAAATACGTAGAGATTCCATCCACTTCTCATTGGTTACTGACATCCAGGGGAAGGCGGGTGCAGGTCATTTCGATCCATAGGCACACACAGAGTTTTAAACTGATCCGAGATCAGACCTAGTTTTCAGACCTTCGCATGTCCTGTCATGATTTTCGCTGTAGAAAGAGTTCTGGTTCACCCACAGACATAATTCAAACGGTTTTAGAAACTAGAGATTGTTTTCTATCCAATAGTAATAATAATATGCATATTGTACGAGCAAGAATTGAGTATGAGGCAGTTTAATTTGGAGACGATATTTTCCAAAGTGGAAACAGCACCCCCTGTATTGAGAAAAGGTTTTAAACAAGCACTCTCTCTTCCTGATCTGTTAATGTATGGTGAAACTTCAGAGGTCACACGGGCTATGGAAGAATGTACATGCTGTCACATATAAAAAACAGTTGAGTTGCTGTAGACAGTAGCAACAGGTTGTTTACTGTACGCAGCATACAAAGCCCTAGGGCTCAATTCAATCCGTATCGCTGAACTTTAGCGTTACAGCGTGATTGAAATTAAAGGCAATGTTCCGCAACTAACGGAGACTGCATTCCCATATACACTACCGTTCAAAAGTTTGGGGTCACTTAGAAAATGTCCTTGTTTTTGAAAGAAAAGCACATTTTTTGTCCATTGAAATAACATCAAATTGATCAGAAATATATTGCAGACATTTTTTGGGTGTTGTTTTCTGTTTAGGTTGTTTCCCTGACAGAACTGTGCGCTTTCGTTTTCTCCTTTTGTCATTTTTGTTTGAGTGTTTTTGTGAACATTAAATCATGACCACTTTCCACGCTGCGCTTTGGTCTCATTCCGACGACGAACGTTACAAGTATCATAGACTTCAGTCAAGCATGGTTTGCCTGTGGACATTGCTACGTTGGGATAGAGTTTCTGTTTGGCTGTTGATATGTGTTTCTGGACAGTGTTTTGAGTTATCTTGTGATCTTTCAGATAATACAAGTGTGTTCAGTTGTTGATTTTTTCAGCCATGTTAATTCATGCAACAAAATGTTTTTGTTTGAATCCATTTTCTTGTATACTTGATATATGTGATTAGGGACAAACAAACTAAGATGGGTGTGAAATGGAGAGAGAGAGAGAGATAGGAGGAAGGAAGAGAGAGGGGCATTTAAGCATCTGTGACCAACAGATGCATATCTGTATTCCCATCATGTAAATCCATAGATTAGGGCCTAATGAATGTATTTCAATTGTCTGATCTCCTTTTAAACGAACCAGTAAAATCTTTGAAACTGTTGCATGTTGCGTTTATATTTTCCTCAGTGCAGTTTTGTTCCTTCTAGTTCAGATAAAAGGCAGGCAGACAGTGAGTATTTGACGGATGTAGGTTATGGCTGAGAGTATGATACAGTATGATACAGAGAGTAAGTTTGTAAAAAGACTGATGAAGAAAGACAATTCAATGAGAATAGAAATGTATACTGAACAAAAATATTAACGCAACAAACATGTAAAGTGTTGATCCCATGTTTAATTAATGAGCTGAAATAAAATATCCAAGAAATTTTCAAAACACACAAAAACGTTATTTCTCTCAAATGTTGTGCACAAATTCGTTTACAGCCCTGTTAGTGAGCATTTATCCTTAGCCAAGATAATCAATTGACCTGACAGGTCTGGCAAATCAAGGATCTGATTAAATAGTATGATCATTACACAGGTGCACCTTGTGTTGGGGACAATAAAAGGCCACCCTAAAATGTGCGGCTTTGTCACACAATACAATGCCACAGATGTGTCAAGTTTTGAGGGAGTGTGCAGTTGTGTTGTGCTGCATGAGACTGAAGGAAAGTCCACCAGAGCTATTGTCAGATAATTTAATGTTCATTTCTCTACCATAAGCACCTCCAATGTCGTTTTTGAGAAATTGGCAGTACGTCCATCCAGCCTCACAAACGCAGACTACGTGTAATCACGCCAGCCCAGGACCTCCACATCCGGCTTCTTCACCTGAGGGATCGTCTGAGCAGCCACCTGGACAGCTGATGAAACTGTGGGTTTGCACAACCGAAGAATATCTGCACAAACTGTCAGAAACCTATTTTCAGAAACCGCTCATCTGTGTGCTCGTCGTCCTCACCAGGGTCTTGACCTGACTGCAGTTCGGCGTCGTAACTGACTTCAGGGAGCAAATGCTCACCTTCGATGGCCACTGGCACGATGGAGAAGTGTGCTCTTCACGGATTAATTAACTGTACCGGGCAGATGACAGACAGCATGTATGGCGTTGTGTGGGCGAGCAACTTGCTGATATCAACGTTGTGAACAGAGTTCCCCATGGTGCCTGAGGGGTTATGGTAAGAACAGGCATAAGCTATGGACAACTAACACAATGCATTTTATCGATGGCAATTTGAATGCACACAGAGCTAACGTGACGAGATCCTGAGGCCCATTGTCGTGCCATTCATCCACCGCCATCACCTCATGTTTCAGCATGATAATGCACGGCCCCATGTCGCAAGGATCTGTAGACAATTCCTGGATACTGAAAATGTCCCAGTTGTTCTATGGCCTGCATACTCACCAGACATGTCACTAATTGAGCATGTTTGGGATGCTCTGGATCGATGTGTACGACAGTGTGTTCCAGTTCCCGCCAATATCCAGCAACTTTGCATAGCTATTGAAGAGGAATGGAACAACACTCCACAGGCCACAATTAACACCCTGATCAACTCTATGTGAAGGAGATGTGTCACGCTGCATGAGGCAAATGGTGGCCACACCAGATACTGACTGGTTTTCTGATCCATGCCACTAACTTTTTTTTTAAGGCATCTGTGACCAACAGATGCATATCTGTATTCCCAGTCATGTGAAATCCATAGATTAGGGCCTAATGAATGTATTTCAATTGACTGATCTCCTTATATGAACTGTAACTCAGTAAAATCTTTGAAACTGTTGCATGTTGCGTTTATATTTTCCTCAGTGCAGTTTTGTTCCTTCTAGTTCAGATAAAAGGCAGGCAGACAGTGAGTATTTGACGGATGTAGGTTCCAGCTGAGAGGTGTTGTTTCTCTATCTAATAGTCTTTATTGACCAGCTCTTGTGAGGTCCTGGTGATTCGCTTTTCCCTCACAGGAAAATCTATCAGCTGTAAAAGACTGACTGATTTAACCTCTATGAATGTGCCAAGAGCCTAGAAAGAAAAGAAAATGCAATTTTGAAACCACATGAACGCACACACATACACACTCACAGACTAAACAAGTSGCACACAAACACACACACCGTGACTGTATTACTGTGCTATGTTTGTCGCTATGGCTTGCCTGTATCGTTTCCAGTCTACATAACAATAGGAACACCTGCTCTTTCCATGACATACTGACCATGTGAAAGCTATCATCCCTTATTGATGTCACCTGTTATATACACTTCAATCAGTGAAAATGAAGGGCTCAGGACCTCTTACTGGGGTGATCGTTCACTTTCCAACAGGACAACGACCCAAAGCACACAGCCAAGACAACGCAGGAGTGGCTTCGGGACAAGTCTCTGAATGTCCTTGAGTGGTCCTGCCAGAGACTTGAACCCAATCAAACATCTCTGGAGAGACCTGAAAATAGCTGTCCAGCGACGCTCCCCATCTAACCTGACAGAGCTTGAGAGGATCTGCAGAGAAAAATTGGAGAAACTCCTCAAATACAGGTGTGCCATGCTTGTACCGTCATACCCAAGAAGATTCGAGGCTGTAATCGCTGCCAAAGGGGCTTCAACAAGGTACTGAGTGAAGGGAAAGGTACATCAGAAATAGATGGGAGAGGTTGAGGGTAGAAGAAGAACAGGACCAAAAAACAACAACATAACTATTATAAAATAGATTGTGTCCTTAAAATGTATATATTGTTTATAGGCTGGAAGTAGAAGCCTAAGTGTTGTTGTTCATTAGTTTACTCCAATTAGGGGAGGGGTGGTAGAGTTAGTGGAAAATATTATAGGAAAATACATTTGAAAAAGATATGTACGTGTATATATACTGTATGTATGTGTATCTACATGTATGTATATATGTATGTATTTATATATATGTGGGTATGTACGCATGTGTATGTATATAAATACTGTATATATTTACAAAAAATATATATGAGGGATTGGAAGTGATGCAGGCAATTACATTGATGGAAGCTACAATCTATCTTCAATATTAAAGCTGATCTACCCCCTAAAATAATACAAATACAAAAAAAWAWATATATATAAAATAATTTAAAAAAAGAACTGAGTAAGGGTCTGAATACTTATGGAAAATTTATATTCAATTTTTAAAGCATTTAAAATTTAGCAAACATTTCCTGTATTTGATTTGTCATTATGGGGTATTGCGTGCAGACTGATGAGGAAAAAAAACATTTAATCAATTTTAGAATAAGGCTGTAACCAATCAAAATGTGGAAAAAGTCAAGGCGTCTGAATACTTTCTGAAGGCACTGTAAGTGCCTTTGAACGGGGTATGGAAGTAGGGGCCAGGCGCACAGGTTCGTGTCAAGAACTGCAACGCTGCTGTTTTTTTCATGCTCAACAGTTTCCTGTGTGTGTCAACTATGGTCCAACTTTTTTTTTAAAGTCACCTTTATTTAACCAGGTAAGCTAGTTGAGAACAATTTCTCATTTACAACTGCGACCTGGCCAAGATAAAGCAAAGCAGTGCAACAGAAACAACAACACAGAGTTACACATGGAATAAGCAAACGTACAGTCAATAACACAACAGAAAAAAAAGAACATCTATATACAGTGTGTGCAAATGGCATGAGGAGGTAAGGCAATAAATAGGCCATAGTAGCAAAGTAATTACAATTTAGCAGATTAACACTGGAGTGATAGATGAGCAGATGATGATGAGCAGATGATGGTGTGTAAGTAGTGATACTGGTGTGCAAAAGAGCAGTAAATAAAAACAATATGGGGATGAGGTAGGTAGATTGGGTGGGCTATTTACAGATGGACTATGTACAGCTGCAGTGATCAGTTAGCTGCTCAGATAGCTGATATTTAAAGTTAGTGAGGGAAATGTAAGTCTCCAGCTTCAGCGATTTTTGCAATTCGTTCCGGTCACTGGCAGCAGAGAACTGGAAGGAAAGGCGGCCAAAGGAAGTGTTGGCTTTGGGGATGACCAGTGAGATATACCTGCTGGAGCGCGTGCTACAGGTGGGTGTTGTTATCGTGACCAGTGAGCTGAGATAAGGCGGAGCTTTTTCTAGCATAGACTTATAGATGACCTGGAGCCAGTGGGTCTGGTGACGAATATGTAGCAAGGGCCAGCCGACTAGAGCATACAGGTCGCAGTGGTGGGTGGTATAAGGTGATTTGGTAACAAAACGGATGGCACTGTGATAGACTACATCCAATTTGCTGAGTAGAGTATTGGAAGCTATTTTGTAGATGACATCGCCGAAGTCAAGGATCGGTAGGATAGTCAGTTTTACTAGGGTAAGTTTGGCGGCGTGAGTGAAGGAGGTTTTGTTGCGAAATAGAAAGCCAATTCGAGATTTCATTTTGGATTGGAGATGTTTGATATGAGTCTGCAAGGAGAGTTTACAGTCTAACCAGACACCTAGGTATTTGTAGTTGTCCACGTATTCTAGGTCAGAACCGTCCAGAGTAGTGATGCTAGTCGGGCGGGCAGGTGCGGGCAGCGAACGGTTGAAAAGCATGCATTTGGTTTTACTAGTGCTTAAGAGCAGTTGGAGGCCACGGAAGGAGTGTTGTATGGCATTGAAGCTCATTTGGAGGTTAGTTAACACAGTGTCCAAAGAAGGGCCAGATGTATACAGAATGGTGTCGTCTGCGTAGAGGTGGATCAGGGAATCACCCGCCGCAAGAGCGACATCGTTGATATATACAGAGAAAAGAGTCGGCCCGAGAATTGAACCCTGTGGTCCAGGATTGAGTTGGACAATGATCCAACTCAATATTAGGAAGGTGTTCTCAATGTTTTATACACTCAGTGTACATGGATCCTATGTAATACAAGATAATGGGTATTGAGGTCAGAGCCTCAGGCTACATCTCCAGAGAAGATCAGTATATTCCCCCTCTGTAGATGAAACTTGTCTGTGTGAGTGAGTGAGAGAGAGAGAGTGAGAGTTACGGAGAGAGAGGGGGGGGGGGGAGTCACTGTACAAGGTTGCCCTCAGACCTGCAGTACTTCTAGATCTCCCTCAGGGGGCGCTCTGATGCAGAACTAGGGGACAAGGGGACCATCTGGTGGTGCTGAAGCCTCAGCCGGGGGTTCACAGGTGGAATAGAGCGTCTTTTATACCCTCCTCCTTCCCACCACCTCCACCAGCAGCACCTACAGTCAACACCCCCAGCACCAGCTGATCATTTATTTAACAGCCAGGGGTGGAGAGCAGCAGGGAAGTGGACTGCCACTGATTCTCTCTTTTTCCTTCTCCCTCTATACTCAGCACATCATATACAGAGACTATTTGCTCAGCGGTTGACACCCACTCAGTTTGCCCTTATTTTGCTTTCTTGACTTTTCTTGTTTCGGTGATTCTCTCTTTCTCTTGCTCTCTCTTTCTCTTCCTCACTCCTTCTCTGCTCTCTAGCTGTGTCCGTTGCTGTGCCCCTCTCTCTCCCTCTCCTCTCTCTCCTTCTCCCCTCTCTCCCTCTACTCCGCCTCCTCATCTCTCTCTTCTTCACTGTGCTCTCTCCTCCTCAATCTCTTTCTTCCCCTCTCCTTCCCTCCCTCTCTCTGTCCTTGTCAGTAATGAGTGCTTGCACAGCAGGCTGTACTGAGGAGCTTGCCCTCCCTTCATGTCATTGGAACTCTCAGCCTGGTTGTAAATATCCTCCGACCTAAATTACATTTCTTTACTGTTTCCATTTCTTTCTCACTGTGGGGCGTAGACAAGATGGCTATTGGTGTAATTTTCATAAAAGTAGGCTACAGGGGATTTTAATTTACCTTTCTGCACGGTGATCATCAATTCAGATTTTGGAAACCTATACTTGGTGTGCAGGCTTTAGTTGCAGCCCAGCATTAACTTCAGCTGATTTCAACAATCAAGAGTTTGATGATTATCTATTGTCAGTTTATTCAGTTGTGTTAGTTATGGGCTATGAAAAGTGTGCACACCCGAGATCTCCAGACGTTAAGGGCAGGAAGAGAAGTTTAGGGCAGGACGAGAAGTTTAAGGCAGGAAGGGAAGTTTACTAGCGTACCTGGCTGTTGGCTGATTAAACGAGTCTGAGCCGACTGTCCTTTCTACAGCTGTGACTGTGAGTTACAGTTGTGTGTTTATTCGCTTGTAAGGAGCTGTAAACATTCTGTCTGTGTGGTAGTGAGCTATAAACATTCTGTCTGTGTGGTAGTGAGCTGTAAACATTCTGTCTGTGTGGTAGTGAGCTGTGTAAACATTCTGTCTGTTGGTAGTGAGCTGTAAACATTCTGTCTGTTTGGTAGTGAGCTGTAAACATTCTGTCTGTGTGGTAGTGAGCTGTAAACATTCTGTCTGTGTGGTAGTGAGCTATAAACATTCTGTCTGTGTGGTAGTGAGCTGTAAACACTGTCTGTTGGTGTGGTAGTGAGCTGTAAATTCTGTCTGTGTTGGAAGTGAAACATCCTGTGTGTGTGGTAGTGAGCTGTAAACATTCTGTCTGTTTGGTAGTGAGCTGTAAACATTCTTGTCTGTGTGGTAGTGAGCTGTAAAACTTCTGTCTGTTTGGTAATGAGCTGTAAACATTCTGTCTGTTTGGTGAATGAGCTGTAAAACATTCTGTCTGTGTGGTGTGAGCTAATAAACATTCTGTCTGTGTGGTGGTGGCTATAAACATTCTGTCTGTGTGGTGGTGAGCTGTAAACATAATGTCTGTGTGGAGTGAGCTGTAAACATTCGTCTGTGTGGTAGTGAGCTGTAAACATTCTGTCTGTGTGGTAGTGAGCTGTAAACATTCTGTAAAACATTCTGTCTGTGTGGTAGTGAGCTGTAAACATTCTGTCTGTGTGGTAGTGAGCTGTAAACACTCTGTCTGTGTGGTGTTGAGCTGTAAACATAATGTTCTGTTGTGGTAGTGAGGCTCTAAATTCGGTCTGTGTGGTAGGAAGCTATAAACATTCTGTTTGTGGTGGTGGCTGAATCTGTCGTGGAGCTGTAAACATTCTGTCTGTGTGGTAGTGAGCTGTAAACATTCTGTCTGTGTGGTGGTGAGCTGTAAACATTCTGTCTGTGTGGTAGTGAGCTGTAAACATTCTGTCTGTGTGGTGGTGAGTCGTGTAACACTCTGTCTGTGTGGTAGTGAGCTGTAAACACTCTGTCTGTGTGGTAGTGGAGCTGTGAAATTCTGTCTGTGTGGTAGTGAGTTGTAAACATTCTGTCTGGTGGTGGGTAAGTGAGTCTGTGACATTCTGTCTGTGGTGGTAGTGAGTGTAAACATTCTGTCTGTGTGGTAGTGAGCTGTAAACATTCTGTCTGTGTGTAGTGAGCTGTAGATTCTGTCTGTGTGGTAGTGAGCTGTAAACATTCTGTCTGTGTGGTAGTGAGCTGTAAACATTCTGTCGTGTGGTAGTGAGCTGTAAACATTCTGTCTGTGTGGTAGTGAGCTTGTAAACATTCTGTCGTGTGGTAATGAGCTGTAAACATTCTGTCTGTGTGGTAGTGAGCTGTAAACATTCTGTCGTGTGGTAATGAGCTGTAAACATTCTGTCGGTGTGGTAGTGAGTGTCTCTTCCGCTGCTGTGCTGGGGAAGCAAAGCAGATGAATTAAATGGAACAATTGACAATACATTATAAGTCACTCTTCAATTGTTTCATTCCAATTTATCTCCTGAATGGTCTGGTTTAAAATACAAATGACCTCAACTCTTTTGTCTATGGTGAATCTGTCGAAAATTGATTTGTTGTTTACCTCAGTGTCACGTTCCTGACCTTATTTCCTTGTTTTGTATTTATTTAGTATGGTCAGGGCGTGAGTTGGGGTGGGCAGTCTAATGTTATTTGTTTTCTATGTTTAGGTTTGTTCGTTTGGCCTAATATGGTTATCATCAGAGAAGCAGGTGTTTGTCATTGTCTCTGATTGGGAGCCATATTATGGTAGGCTGTTTTCACTGGTTGTTTGTGGGTGATTGTTGCTGTGTCTGTTTGTTCGCCACACGGTACTGTTTCGTTCATTTGTTCCTGTTCGTGCGTTCATGTTTTATATGATTTCTCAAGTTCAGGTCTGTTCACAGTCGTTTATTGTTTGGTAGTTTGTTCAAGTGTGTTTTTTCGTCTTCGTTTAATAAACGATAGTATGTATTTCAAACCACGCTGCGCTTTGGTCCGATCCTTGCTCCTCCTCAGCGAGGAGGAAGACGAACGTTACACTCAGTCGTTTGGTTTCGGAGCTTGACTTGTAGCACGGACAACAGTGTACTCATTGAGTTTAAACTCAATATTTAAATAAATAAAATAAAACATATATATAGCAAAGTTCGGTGGTGTCGTTCCCGTCACCAGCAATCTTCTGATGACCTATCGTAACATACAACAGGGTTGTTTAATACTCATCAGTCATCAGCAGCTGACCCATGTTAACACTACGTTGTGTTTGTTTAACTCATCAGCAGCTGACCTATGTTAACTAACGCTTGTGTTGTTTAACTCATCAGCAGCTGACCCGTGTTAACACTGACGTTGTGTTGTTTAAAACTGTTTGGGATAGAGGGCGCTGTTTTTCACTTTGGGAAAAAATCGTGCCCAATTTTAAACGGCCTCGTACTCTATTCTTGCTCGTACAATATGCATATTATTATTACTTTTGGTATAGAAAACACTCTCAAGTTTCTAAAACCGTTTGAATTAATATCTGTGAGTAAAACAGAACTCATTTTGCAGCAAACTTTCTGGTCAGAAAGTGAAAAATCTGAAATCGAGGCCTCGTTCCAGGGGCCTCCCTATCATTTGCTTGAAATCTATGGCTATGCATGCACTTCATACGCCTTCCACTAGATGTCAATAGGCAGTGAGAGGTGGAATGGGTGTCTAGCTTTATTCTGCGAGGTAAAAGAGAGCTCTTGGAATGACATGACCTCAATTTCCTTTTGTTCAGCATAGGCGGGGAAGGAACTCTGGATTGCCTTCTGAAAGCTTTCGTTATAGACCGGCTAATATCTCCGGCTTTGATTTTTTTGATAAATTGTTGTGGATAATAATATCTCGTAAGTATAAGTTTTTTTCAATATAGTTTTTATCAGATTATTGAAAGTTTATCGGTGAGTTTTGGTGTGTTCCGTTCTCGTGCGTTTGTGACGATGGACAGGGCTTCGCGCACTTGGCTAGCTTTGGGTTGCTAATTCCGACAGACGGAAGAGGACATTCTAAATCCAAACAAGATTATTCTGGAGCAAAGGACCCTTGTTACAAGAATTCTGATGAAGCTCAGCAAAAGTAAGGACCCATTTATGATGTTATTGTCCGTATTTTCTGTCAAATGTTTAGGTATTATTTTCCGTCTGATTTGGGGCGCTGTCTCGCTATAATGCAGTAGAGCCTGTATGGTCGTTAGGCTAAACGTTATTATTTAGAATTCTAACGAACGGGCGATTGGCAGATTAATAACTGAGTGGTATCTATCATTTGCTGTACAACATGTATTTTTAGGTAAAGTTTATGATGAGTTATTGTCAGAATAGGTGAGTTCAGGAAGATGATATCGGAGATTCTGATAAAAGTTGCTGTTACGTTTCACAATAGTAAACAGGATTTGCAGCTCTATATTGCACATTTTCGATAACAAAACATAAGTGTATTGTATAATCCTGATGTTATAGGACTGTCATCTGATGAAGCTTGTCAAGGTTAGTGAAAAATTATATATCTTTTGCTGTTTTTTTTGCGCGATCGCTAACTTTTGCTGCTGATAAATGGGTTGTGTTTTTGGCTATTCTGGTAAGCCTAATATAATGCTATATTGTGTTTTCGCTGTAAAACACTTAAAAAATCTGAAATATTGGCTGGATTCACAAGATGTTTTGTCTTCATTTTGCTGTACACCATGTATAGAGGAATTTCACGTTGCTCTTTCTAAATTATTCTGGTGCTTTGGGTGCTATTTGTGATGGTAGCTGCAATGTAAAACTATGATTTATACCTGAAATATGCACATTTTTTGAACAAAACATAGATTATTTGTATAACCTGTTATAAGACTGTCATCTGATGAAGTTGTTTTCTTGGTTAGTTTGGTTGGTTCTTGGTTAGTTTGGTTGGTTTTGTGCGAAGCTACCTGTGCTGTGAAAGAAATGTCTGTGCTTTTTTTGTATTTGGTGGTGAGCTAACATTAAATATATGTGGTGTTTTCGCTGTACTGATAAAACATTTAAAAATTCGGACATGTTGGCTGGATTCAAGCAAGATGTTATTCTTATTCTTTGCTGTATTGGACTTGTTATAGTGTGTGAAAGTTAAATATTTCTAAAAAATATCTTTTGAATTTTGCGCGCTGGCCTTTTCAGTGGAATGTGGGGGCGGACCCCCTGTCCTAGACAGGTTAACTCATCAGCAGCTGACCCTATGTTAACACTACGTTGTGTTGTTTAACTCATCAGCAGCTGACCCATGTTAACACTAGCGTTGTGTTGTTTAACTCATCAGCAAGCTGACCTATGTTACACTACGTTTTGTTGTTTAACTCATCAGCAGCTGACCTATATTAACACTATGTTGTGTTGTTTAACTCATCAGCAGCTGACCCGTGTTAACTCGTCACTGATCCTGGCTCACCTATGAGCAGCGACTTTAATTAAACTTAATCATGAAGACACGTAGCTCTCCACTCCCTTCACCTCCAATGAACCAGCACATTCATCACACATTACAACACTCCCCCCCAATTTATGGCAGTCTCATTCAATTACGCTCCAGCATAAACTGGAAATAATCATATGTTTCCCCATTAAAACCTCCAGTTATGAAAATGAGAGGTGAACCTGAGGTTCTTTAGTGCTCTTTAATGATTACGCAGATGGCTGTGATACACACTTACACACGCGCACACACACACACATAGAAGAGAGGGTACACACACCCCAGATACACAGTCACTATGAAGAAGAGCGGTACACACACACATACCACCATCAGAAGTACGAGAGGTAACACACACGACACAGCACTAGAAGAGTAGGGTACATCTAGCGACACCACACACACACATTAGGCCGAGATGGAGCACACACACACACTGTTTCACACTCAAGCTCAACACCTGGTGAATGAGATCACAGGGAAGACTAACACAGCACTCAGGGTGTGTGTGTGTGTGTGCGCGCGTGTGCGTGCGTGCGCGTGTGCGTGTGTGTGTGTGTGTGTACACTCAGGAGGGAGTGAGAGGTGCACTCCATCATAGATTTATACAGCAACAGTAAACCTCCCCTCCTGTTAATGTGTGAGAAATTAGAGAGACTGTACAAGGGCCAAGACATCTACTGTGTTGGCATGAGATAAAATTAGTAAACACACACACTAACACAAGCCCACACACACAAATACAGAGACACACAAACACATTATATACACAATTCAAAAATACACACAAATAGTCCAGCTATGCCCTCCGTAAGGCAATCAAACAGGCAAATGTCAGTACAGTTGCAGACAGGTATATAAAATCTAGCACACAGCTATGCAATCTCCATAGACAAACATTGGCAGTAGAATGGCCTTACTGAAGAGCTCAATGACTTTCAGAGTGGCACAGTCATAGGATGCCACCTTTCCAACAAGCCAGTTCCTCAGATTTCTGCCCTGCTAGAGCTGCCCCGGTCAACTGTAAGTGCTGTTATTGTGAGATGAAAACTTCTAGGAGCACCAACGGCTCAGCTGTGAAGTGGTAGGCTACACAAGCTCACAGAACGGGGCCGCCGAGCGCTGAAGCGCGTAGCGCATAAAAACACTCACTACCGAGTTCCAAACTGCCTCTGGAAGCAATGTCAGCACAAGAACTGTTAGTTGGGAGCTTCATGAAATGGGTTTCCATGGCCAAGCAGTCGCACACAAGCCTAAGATCACCATGCGCAAAGGCAATGTTGGCCGGAGTGGTGTAAAGCTCGCCGCCATTGGACACTGGAGCAGTGGAAAGGTGCTCTCTGGAGTAAAGAATCAAGCTTCACCATCTGGCAGTCTGATGGACAAATCTGGGTTTGGCGGATGCCAGGACATTGCTACCTGCGCTAATGCATAGCGCCAAATGTAAAGTTTGATGGAAGAGGAATGGGGCTGTTTTTCATGGTTCGGGCCAGGCCCCTTCCTGTTTCAGCATGACAATGCCCTCGTGCACAAAGCGAGGTCCACACAGACATGGTTCGGTGCGGAAGAACATGACTGGCCTGCAAAGAGCTCTGACCTCAACCACATCGAACACCTTTGGGATGAATTGGAACTTTGACTGCGAGCCAGGCCTAATCGCCCAACATCAGTGCCCGACCTCACTAATGCTCTTGTGGCTGAATGCAAGCAAGTTCCCGCAGCAATGTTCCACCATCTATTGGAAAGCCTCACCAGAGGAGTGGAGGCTGTTATAGCAGCAAAGAGGGGACCAACTCCATATTAATGCACATGATTTTGGAATGAGATGTTTGACGAGCACATCATCATGTGTATGTGGCAGGGAATCCAGACAGTCACGGATTACAAAGAGAAAACCAGCCACTTCGCAGACACTGACGTCTTGTTCCTGGACAAGCTAAACACCTTCTTTGCCCGCTTTGAGGATAAAACAGTGGTACTGTACCAACGTGGGCCGCTCCAGAGGACTGTGGGCTCGTTCTCCGTGTCCGACGTGAGTAAGACATTTAACCTTGTTAATCCTCGTAAGGCTTCCGGCCCAGATGGCATCCTCACCCGTGTCCTCAGAGCATGTGGAGAAGAGCTGGCTGGAGTGTTTAAGTACATATTCAATCTCTCCTTATCCCAGTCTGCTGTCCCCACTTACTTCAAGATGTCCACCATTATTCCTGTACCCAAGAAAGCAAAGGTAACTGAACTAAATGACTATCGCCCCATAGCACTGACTTCTGTCATCATGAAGTGCTTTGAGAGGCTAGTTGAGGATTATATCACCTCCACCCTACCTGACGCCCAAGACCCACTACAATTTGCATACCGCCCCAATAGATCCACGGATGATGCAATCGCCATCTGCACACTAACCTATCACATCTGGACAAAAGGAATGCCTATAAGAATGCTGTTCATTGACTACAGCTCAGTCTTCAACACCATAGTACCCTCCAAGTTCATCATTAAGCTCGGGGCTCTGGGTTTGAACCCTGCCCTGTGCAACTGGGTCCTGGACTTCTTGATTGGCCGCCCCCAGGTGGTGGAGGTAGGAAACAACACCTTGACTAAGCTGCTCCTGAACACAGCGGTCCCACAAGGGTGTGTGCTCAGCCACCTCCTATAATCCCTTTTCACCCATGACTGTGTGGCCTCCAACTCAATCATCAAGTTTGCAGACGACACAACAGTGGTAGGCCTGATTACCAACAACGATGAGAAAGCCTACAGGGAGGAGATGAGGGCCCTGGCAGAGTGGTGCCAGGAAAATAACCTCTCCCTTAACATCAACAAAATGAAGGAGCTGATCGTGGATTTAAGGAGACAGTAGAAGGAGCACCCCCCCATCCACATCAACGGGACCGAATGAAGAAGGTGAAAAGCTTCAAGTTCCTTGGCGTACACATCACTGACAATCTGAAATGGTCCACCCACATAGATAGTGTAGTGAAGAAGRCTCAACAGTGCCTCTTCAACCTCGGGAGGCTGTAGAAAATCAGCTTGGCCCCTAAGACCCTCACAAACTTTTACAGACCCACTACTGAGAGCATCATGTCGGGCTGTATCACCACCTGGTACGGMAACTGCACCTTTTGCAAACGCAGGGTTGAGGGTTGAGTAACCGGGTGGTAGCTGGCTAGTGACAGTGACTAAGCTCAGGGCAGCGTACAGAGGGTGGTGCGATCTGCCCAACACATCACCGGGGGCACACTGTCTGCCCTCCAGGATACCTACAGTACCTGGTGTCACAGGCAGATCAAAAATATCATCAAGGACATCAGCCACGCGAGCCATGGCTTGTTCACCCCGCTATCATCCAGAAGGGGATGTCAGTACAGGTGGGACCGAAAAACTGAAAAACAGCTTCTATCTCAAGGCCATCACTTACGGTCTCCAACCAGTGCGCTGCCCTGAGCTTAGTCACTGTCACTAGCCGGCTACCATCCGGTTACTCAACCCTCACCTTAGAGGCTGCTGCCCTATGTACATACTGTAGACATGGAACACTAGTCTCTTTAATAATGGAACACTGGTCACTTTAATAATGGAACACTGGTCACTTTAATAATGGAACACTGGTCACTTTAATAATGGAACACTGGTCACTTAATAATGGAGCACTGTACGTCATTTATATTATAACAGTACACTAGTTCACTTTAATAATGGACCACTGGTCACTTTAATAATGGAGCACTGTAGTCATATTAATAAAGTAACACTAGTCACTTTAATAATGGAACACTGGTCACTTTAATAATAACCTGGTCAATTAATGGAACACTGTCACTTTAATAATGGAACACTGGTCACTTTAATAATGGAACACTGGTCACATTTAATAATGGAACACTGGTCACTTTAATAATGGAGCACTGTAGTCATATTAATAAAGTAACACTAGTCATTTAATATAGGAAACTGGTCACTTTAATAATGGAACACTGGTCACTTTAATAATGGAACACTGGTCACTTTAATAATGGAACACTGGTCCTTTAAATATGGAACACTGGTCACTTTAATAATGGAGCACTGTAGTCATATTAATAAAGTAACACTGTCACTTTAATAATGGAACACTGGTCACTTTAATAATGGAGCACTGTAGTCATATTAATAAAGTAACACTAGTCACTTTAATTAATGGAACACTGGTCACTTTAATAATGGACACACATCACTGGTCACTTTAATAATGGAACACTGGTGCACTTTAATAATGGAACACTGGTCACTTTAAATAATGGAACACTGGTCACTTTAATAATGGAGCACTGAGTCATTTAATAAAGTAACACTAGTCACTTTAATTTATGGAAGACACTGGTCACTTTAATAATGGAACACTGGTCACTTTAATATTGGAACACTGGTCACTTTAATAATGGAACACTGGTCACTTTAATAATGGAACACTGGTCACATTAATAATGGAACACTGGTCACTTTAATAAAGTAACACTGGTCACATTAATAATGTTTTAATTTGTATATACACATGTTTTTGTATATACACATATGCACATTTCATTTGTATATACTGTATTCCAGTCAAGGCCGTCCTATTCAACTATTTGCTGTACATATACTATTCTATTCTACATATTCCATCCACATACAGACAATAATGTCAATACAGCCCATCTATCATTTGTTTTTCAACAAGACAATGACCAAAAACACACCTCCAGGCTGTGTAAGGGCTATTTGACCAAGAAGGAGAGTGATGGGGGGGCTGCATCACATGACCTGGCCTCCACAATACACAACCTCAACCCAATTGAGATGGTTTGGGATGAGTTGGACTGCAGAGTGAAGGAAAAGCAGCCAACAAGTGGAATTACCTTCAAGACTGTTGAGAGAATGCCAAGAGTGTGCAAAGCTGTCATTAAGGCAAAGAGAGGCTACTATGATTTGTTTAACACTTTTATGGTTTTCATAGTTTTGATGTCTTCACTATTATTCTACAAAGTAGAAAATAGTAAAAATAAAGAAAAACCCTTTTGAGTAGGTGTGTCCAAACTTTTGACTGGTACTGTATATATTTCTTTAATTCCATTATTTCACTTTTAGATTTGTGTGTATTGTTGTGTATTGTTAGATATTACTGCACTGTTGGAGCTAGGAACACAAGCATTTTGCTACACCCGCAATAACATCTGCTTAATATGTGTATGTGACCAATACAATTATATACAATTATATTTTATTTGACAAGCACAAAGAACTAAACTAATCGTCTGCAGACTCTGTCGTAAACACATGCACAACGAACACACACAAACTCCCTCATATCACACAGCACATCTAACACTCCAGTGTTTACTAAATTGTAATTATTTCGCCACAACGGCGTATTTATTGCCTTACCTCCCTAATCTTACTACATTTGCACACATGATATATAGATTTTTAGATTGTCTTATTGACTGTACGTTTGCTTATTCCATGTGTAACTCTGTGTTGTTGTTTTTGTCGCACTGCTTTGCTTTATCTTGGCCAGGTCACAATTGTAAATGAGAACTTGTTCTCAACTGGCCTACCTGGTTAAATAAAGGTGAAATAAAAATAAATAAAAAAACATATCTACCCAGCACGTGCACTGTCCATATCTACCCAGCACGTGCACTGTCCATATCTACCCAGCACGTGCACAGGCCATATCTACCAGCAGGTGCACAGTCCATATCTACCCAGCACGTGCACTGCATTAAATAGTATGATTTCTCCTCTGCAGCTCAGCCCAGCCCAATCTCTCTCAGGCAGGCCTATCTTGTTCAGACTCTGTGTAACATTGACAGCCTTCATATCTCCCAGTAAAAGATAGATAGCAGGTCCTGTTTACTGAATAAACTCAGTCAGCGTGGTGAGTTATCACTACTGACTCCACAGCTTAGACTAGCATCCTGCCTGCTGCCCAGTACTGTTAGCTTAGCCTAGACTAGCATCCTGCCTGCTGCCCAGTACTGTTAGCTTAGCCTAGACTAGCATCCTGCCTGCTACACAGTGGTGTGTAGCTGATGAGGAATTGTAAGGAAACATCCATGAGGGTTTCAGTGTGGTGGCTGGGAGCCTGGAGCTGGAGGTCTACCCTGTCCACCAGGACCTCCCGGGGAGCCTGGGCTGGCCAGAGATAGACTAGCTAAACACACACACACACACACACACACACACACACACACATACACATACACATACACATACACACATACACATACACACACACAGTTTGCATTAGGAGGAGTAGAGTGGTAATGGATGGGCCACGCTGGTTGCTCCCTGCTGATCAGATGGCATAAGAGGTGTGAGGAGCTCGTCCCTGACAGACACCCCCACAGCCAACAAACCACAGCCCAGCTTACAACCCAGCCTGGCCATCAGAGGCTGCCAGAAAGAGAGGGTGAGAGATATAGGAGAGGAAGAAAAGAGAGAACGGCAGGGAAGAGAGAGATTGGTAATGTGAGAAAGGGCAGAGAGAGAGGGAGAGAGACTACTCTATCACTGACCTCAACCCAGAGTTTCTCAGAGCGTTCACAGTCAGCCCACTGACACCCCTATCAGACCACAGCAAAATCACAGTCTACTTGAACAGAGCAATACTCAATCATGAGGCATCAAAGCCAAAGGAACTGAGTAACATTAAGAAATGCTACAGATGGAAGGAATGCAGTTTGGAAACCTACCAAAAAACAATTAGGCAACAACAAATTCAATCCCTTTTAGACAATTTCCTGGGTAAAACGTTCCACTGCAATAGTGAAGGTGTAAACTTGGCAGTAGAAAATCTTAACAGTATATTTGACCTCTCAGCTTCCCTATCAAATCTAAAAATCTCAAATAGAAAACCTGTGTTACTGAGGCAGCTGTGAGAGTTTAGCTGCAGCAGCAGTGAGGTCAGATAAGCAGCCATCATGTTCTAGAGCTTCAGGCAGACGTTCTTACACCTCAAAGTTAGGGTGAGAACACAGACTGTGTCTTTGCGTGCGTTGTGTGAGTGCCTGTGCATATGTGAGTGTGTGTCAGATGGAGAGAGAGCTTTTTAGAGTGCCAGAAACACCTTTGGGTTTATTCGGTTACTGAGACAGCTCTCACCTTGTTAACCTCTGCTTGTTTCTCTTCTCTCTCTCTCTCTCTCTCTCTCTCTCTCTCTCTCTCTCTCTTCTCTCTCTCTCTCTTCTCTCTCTCTCTCTCTCTCTCTCTCTCTCTCTCTCTCTCTCTCCTCTCTCTCTCTCTCTCTCTCTCTCAGT
>NC_036841.1:26320243-26328154 GCF_002910315.2 Salvelinus sp. IW2-2015 | reverse complement strand
GAAGAAAATGAACAACAATGTAACAAATGGTTTGGAACAATGCAAAAAATCGAAGAAAGAAATTAGCAACCTGTCCAACCAAAAACATAGAGACCTGAAAACCTGAGTCTACGCCTTCACTATGTGAATCACTAAAACAATACAGAAATACACTACGGAAAAGAAGGACAGCACGTCCAGAAATCAGCTCAATGTAGTGAAGAATCCATAGACTTCTAACCAATTCTGGGCAAAATTGGAAAACACTAAACAAACAACAATCACGAAGAATTATCTTACTCGCAAAATGGAGATGTATGGGTAAACACATTCTCCAACTTTTTGGCTCTATAACAAAGAATAAAGAGCAAAAACATACATGATCAAATACAATCTAGAATCAACATATTAAAGACTACCAGAACCCCTGCGATTTACCAATTACCTTGATGAGTTACAGACAAAATAAAAAACCCTCCACCCAAAAAAAGCTGTGTGTTGATGGTATCCTTAATGAAAATGATCAAATATACAGACAAATAAATCAGATTGGCTATACTAAAACTCTTTACACATCGTCCTTTAGGCTCTGAGCATCTTCCCCAATATTTTGGAAACCAAGGACTGATCACCCCAATCACAAAGTGGAGACAAAATTTGACCCAATAACTACCGTGGAATTGCGCGTCAACAGTAACCGTTGGGAAATCCTCTGCATTATCCATTAACAAGCAGACTCGTACATTTTCCTCAATGAAAACAATGTACTAGAAGCAAATGTCAATGCGCTTTTTACAAAATTACCGTACAACAGACATGTATTCACCCTGCACACCCTAATGACAACGCAAAGCAAAACCCAAACAAAGGCAAAGTTTTCTCATTGCTTTGTTGATTTCAAAAAAGCCTTCGACTCAATTTGGCATGAGGGTTGCTGTACAAATGATGGAAAGTGGTGTTGGAGGTAAAACATACGACATTATAAATCCATGTACACAAACAACGAAGTGTGCGGTTAAAATTGGCAAAAAACACACACATTTTTCACAATTTACAGGGTCGTGGGGTGAGACAGGGATGCAGCTTAAGCCCCACCCTCTTCAACATATATATCAACGAATTTTGGTGCGGGCACTAGAACAGTCTGCAGCACCCGGCCTCACCTCTAGAATCTGAAGTAACAATGTCTAATGTTTGCTGATGATCTGGTGCTTCTGTCCACAACCAAGGAGGGCTACAGCAGCACTAGATCTTCTGCACAGATTCTGCAGACCTGGCCTGACAGTAAATCTCAGTAGACCAAAATAATGGTGTTCCAAAAAAGGTCCAGTTGCCAGAGACCACAAATTCCATCTAGACACTGTTGCCCTAGAGCACACAAAAAACTATACATACCTGGCCTAAACATCAGGCCCACAGGTAACTTCCACAAAGCTGTGAACGATCTGAGAAGACAAGGCAAAGAAGGCATTACTATGCCATCAAAAGGAACATAAATTTCAACATACCAATTAGGATCTGGCTAAAAAATACTTGAATATCATCGAGCCATTGCCCTTTAGTGTTGTGAGGTCTGGGTCCGCTCACCAACCAAGACTTCACAAAATGGGACAAACACCATAATTGAGACTTCTGCATGCAGAATTCTGCAAAATATCCTCTGTGTACAACGTAGAACCCCAAATAATGCATGCAGAGCAGAATTAGGCCGATAACCACTAATTATCAAAATCCAGAAAAGAGCCGTTAAATCCTACAACCACCTAAAAGAAGGATTCTCAAACCTCCATAACAATACCATCACCTACGAGAGATGAAAACCTGGAGAAGAGTCCCCTAAAGCAAGCTGGTCCTAGGGTCTGTTCACAAACACAAACACACCCAACAGAGCCCAGGACAACAGCACAATTAGACCCAACCAATTCATGCGAAAACAAAAAGATAATTAACTTGACACATTGGAAAGAATTAAAAAAAAAACAGAGCAAACTAGAATGCTATTTGGCCCTAAACAGAGAGTACACAGTGGCAGAATACCTGACCACTGTGACTGACCCAAACTTAAGGAAAGCTTGACTATGTACAGACTCAGTGAGCGCTAGCCTTGCTATTGAGAAAGGCCGCCGTAGCAGACATGGCTCTCAGAGAAGACAGGCTATGTGCACACTGCTCAAAAATTAAGGCGGAAACTGAGCTGCACTTCCTAACCTCCTGCCAAATGTATGACATATTAGAGACACATATTTCCCTCAGATCACACAGACCCACAAAGAATTCGAAAACAAATCCATTTTGATAAACTCCCCATCTACTGGGTGAAATTTCCACAGTGTGCAATCACGCAGCAGATTTGTGACCTGTTGCCACAAGAAAAGGGCAACCAGTGAAGAACAAACACCATTGTAAATACAACCCATATTTATGCTTTATTATTTCTCTTTGGTACTTCAACCATTTTGTACATTTATCAAACACTGTTATATATAATAACATTACATTTTTAATGTCTTATATGTTTTGAACTTCTGTATGGTAATGTTTACTGTTAATTTTTATTTGTTTATTTCACTTTTGTATATTATCTACCTCACTTGCTTTGGCAATGTTAACACATGTTTCCCATGCCAATAAAGCCTCTTTGAATTGAGATTGAATTGAATAAAGGAAGGCGGGACGAGATAGAGACAACAGTAGAGAGATAAAGGAGGGAGAAATAGAGACAGGGACAGCAGTAGAGAGATAAATAGAGGGAGAGAGACAGGACACAGTAGAGAGATAAAGAGAGTGAGAGAGAAAGGGACCAGCAAGAGAGATAAAGGGAGTGAGAGAGATAGCGACGCAGTAGCCGATAAAAGGACGGAGAAGAGGCAGGACAGCACGTAGAAGATAAGAAAAGGGAGGTCGAGGAGAAAGAGAGATAGGGATAGCAGTAGAGAGATAAAGGGAGGGAGAGAGACAGGGACAGCAGTTAGAGAGATAAAGGGAGTGAGAAGATAGGACAGCGTTGAGTAGAGAGATTAAAAGGACGGAGAGAGACAGGGGCAGCAGTAGAGAGATAAAGGGAGGATAGAGACAGGGACAGCAGTAGAGAAGATAAAGGGCAGGGGCGAGAGAATGAGCACAGGGATAAGCAGTATGAGAGATAAAATCGAGGGAGAGAGACAGGGACAGCAGTAGAGAGATAAATAGAGGGAGAGAGACAGGACAGCAGTGAGAGATAAATAGAGGGAGAGAGAACAGGGACAGCAGTAGAGAGATAAATAGAGTGGAGAGAGACAGGGACAGCAGTAGAGAGATAAAGGGAGTGAGAGAGATGGACAGCAGTAGAGAGATAAAGGGAGGCGAGAGAGACAGGCAGCAGTAGAGAGATAAAGAGAGTGAGAGAGTCAAGGGACACCAGTAGAGAGAATAAAGGGAGGAGGAGGAGACAGGGGCAGCAGTAGAGAGTACAGGGAGTTGAGAGAGATAGGGACAGCAGTAGAGAGATAAGGGAGGAGAAGTAAGGGGCGGCAGTAGAGAGATAAAGGAGGGAAGAGAGACAGGAAACAGCGTAAAGGATTAAAAGGAGGGAGAGAAAGAGAGATAGGGATAGCAGTAGTGAGATCAAGGATGGAGAAAAAGGATTAGCAAAACTCAACTCAAGGTGCCTTACAGCTCAGAAAGAGAGAAAGAGGAGGAAATAAAGGAAGTGTCAGTAGAAGCCAGGGAGAGGGTAGAGGGAGAGGGAGAGGGAGAGGGGAGAGGGGAGAGGAAAGGGAGAGGGGAGAGGGAGAGGGCGTTGGTGAAGGAAGAACAGCTAGCTAGTAGTGCTACTGAAATGTGTGGTCCACACTACCACTACAGAACAAATGAAACTAACTATAAAATACAAATCGTTGACAACAGTCCACAGGGAAAACATCCCATTACCAAGGTACGTCAACACACCTGCATACAAATATTACATTTGTTTAATATTTCCTTGATTTTGAAACAGCCTTTCTGATCAAGAGAGTAAACCCTTCATCCCTACTGACTTACAAGCAGATACAGACAATGGATAAGAGTGAGAAACATTGTCAGGCCATTCCTGGGAACAACACACGCACCTGCAGGCAAAACCATTACCATGGAACAACTTTTAATTAGAAAACTTTTTGTTTATTGTTATCATACTCGCCTCTTACACCTTCAAAATGTAACCACCGCTGGTATCCCAGTGTAGCCTAGTGGGTAAGAGCGTTGGCCAGTAACTGAAAATTGACAAGTAAAAATCTGTTGTTCTACCCGTGAGCAACGCAGTTAACCCACTGTTCCCTGGGTGCCGAAGACATGGATGCTGATTAAGGCAGCCCCCAGCACTCTCTGGTTCTGGGTTAAATGCAGAAGACACATTTCAGTTGAAGGCATTCAGTTGACAACTGACTAGGTATCCCACTTTCCCCACTTCCTCCTTTTCACACACCAAACCAAAGTTAATGACTTTGTTCCAAAAAAGCAGATTGTTGTAGGTTTCATAGATGGTGGTGTTATTTTTTTTATCATGTTATGATCGGCTGAGAGGTTGGTGATCGGCCTTTTTTCTTTCCTTCTTTTCTTTCTCTCTTTCTTCTTTCTCGGTCTATGTTTTGTTCTTTGTTGTTTCTTGTATTCTTCTATCTTTCTCTTTTTTTTTTATAGTTTCTAGAGCTTTTCTTTGCCTTCTTTCTTCTGTCTCTGCTCGATGGCTTTCTGCTTCTCTTTTTGCTTTCTTGTTTCTTTTTTTTATTGTCTTTTTCTTGTTCTATTGTTCTGTTCTTTATGTTTTTTTTTTGTTTTTTTAACTCTCTCTGTTTCTCCTTGTTTCTTCTATCTTCCTTTTTTCTTTTTGTCTCCTATCTTATCTTTCCTGGCTACTCTGAATCTTTGTCTTATCTGTCTTCTCTTCCTTACCTCACGAGCTTCCCCAGCCGGTTACGGGACGCCAACTCATCTAGTATCCGTTGCCGGACTCTGTATGTTGTACTCTATTCTCCACTTACACTCACACACAACACCAACACCCTCCATCCCCACACTCTCTACTACTCTCTGCTCTTGTAATGTCTTACTAACTGTTCTATAAGCGTCAATACAGTTTAATGTGGTGCTGTTTAGGCTGTCGCTGCCTTGGTTGTTAAGTTTAGCAGGATCCCCATTAGCTACTGCACATTCATCATCTACTCTTCCTGGGTTCCACATAAAATGTACGAATACATGACAAAGTACAAAACAGGTACAAACAAAGATATGAAATAAATAAAAATTTATAGCAATAATAATTACATATTGGAAAGACACCAAGAGACAACAAAAATCCTATTTACATGCTATTCATATGTACATATTAATATTCCTATATGCAGTGAAATTAGATTAGAGGAGAGCCGCTGATGTCTCAGGGATAGGAGACAGACAGGAAGTAAAGTATTATCTTCACGTAGTCATCCCATCAGAATGATTGCAGCCTTTTAAATGAAGCACCATGGGAGTATCACATGTATGGGCTATAGGGTTCTCCTCCCGGTTACCATGGCAACGCCTCCCTCCTTGTGTCTGCCGGGCTGATGTCAGTGAAACACGCCCCACTTTCATCCATTTTGGAAGCTTCCACTTCACACACACAGACAAGGCACCATGTGACTGGACTGATGACACATTTTCCAACCCAAACACACGTCACAAGAATATGACAACCAGTCCAATCACGTCCATCTAACATGACAAGAATATGACAACCAGTCCAATCACATCCATCTAACACTAAAGCTGTCGAGACAAGCCAGACCAGAGGTGTAGCACGCAGGACATACCCTCCCAGGACTGACCTATATAGGCTATAGTAGCCACACAAGGAACCAGGCGTGACTTGTATTCCTGAGTCCAATAAATACATGATGTATTTTAGACAGGTCTAAAGAAACATGATATGAAGAACATGTAGTSWATTTCAGAAGAACAGAATAACATACTCTGATACGTCCTTATGTTAGGCCCTGTTCTGGCTATGTCATATGKATGTGGGCTACACTCGTTCATTTAGCAGACAAGATTTGCTTATAATTCCGTTCCATTATTTTATAGTATGAAGAATACAATTGAACATAGCTGAATAAAAATAGACAGAATTTTTCTCCAAAAGATTTCTGGGGGAGTGTGCACATGTGTGTAACGGTTTTCTTCCAGGGGTGAAGGAGAGGACCAAAGTGCAGCGCGGCTAGTGTTAAACATGTTTAATGAAGAACAAGTGAAACACTACAAACAACAATACAAAATAACAAATGTGCAAAAACCGAGACAGACCTATCTGGTGCAGACAATCACAGAGACAGGAAACAAACACCCACAAAATCCCAACACAAAACAAGCCTCCTATATATGATTCTCAATCAGGGACAACGATTACCAACTGCCTCTGATTGAGAACCATATTAGGCTGGACATAGAAACAGACAAACTAGACACACAACATAGAATTCCCACCCAGCTCACGTCCTGACCAACACTAAACAAGCAAAACACATAATAACTCTGGTCAGGACGTTACAATGTGGCTTTTTTTGTGTTGAGCGGTTAACAAAGAAACAGGTCTTATATGCTTAATTTATAGTTATTTAGGCAACTTTAGTTGTGATCAAAATATATAGCCCAACGTTTGTATTTTTAATACATTCTAAAGCTGCATGATGCGACTAATGATGATTTGAAAAAAGTTGCTTGAAAGGCATGAGGCATGAGATCTGCTTTGTGCGCAGGCTGCACACACTTCATCAGTCTCTCATTCACAATTTGACAAGCACTTGATAATGCCATTTTACCCTTGGGCTGAATATAATAATTATAATTACCTTCTCTTGGCTGCGTGCTCTGAAGCACCTCTCACTCACGTGGTTCTCTCAGATAGCTCAATTCTTATTTGCAAATGCCCGTCACATGACCAGGTCTTTCTCACAGGCTATAAGTGAAGACAGACACATTGAGGATGCAACTGCGTGCATCCTTATCCAAGGCGCACATTGAAGATATTGGAAGAATTGTCCGCATTTACTTTTCGTCAGCCAACAAGATGAGTAGGTCTAACGAACAACAAAAGCACAAGCCTATCAACTTTTGTAATATGGGGATAGTAGATTGACATAGGCTGCCTCATAGAACAAAAGTCGACCTATTCTATTCTGTGCGAGAAATAAATATTCCAAACATAGTCTGGGACAGTTGTGGAATGCGATAGATGCAACAGATCAGAACATTTAGCTTAAAATGTTGATTAACTATTAGGCTATTTCTTCACATAATAAGCGCAGCAATACGCACACGGCAGCAGGCTATAAGCGCAAATGTGTTTACGTTTTCCTCTCAATTAGAGGAAAAACACTGTTCTCAAAAGTGACCACAAATGAGATTATGCATGTAATGCTTTTATTAAAAAGGTACATTTTTATGGTGAAAATAATTTTACTCAAACTTGAAACTTACGAGCTGGATATGTATGCCAGTTAGGCTGTACACCCGTTGTAAAGCGGATTAATGTGCTTAATTTTAAGTTAATTTTACATTTTAAGTTATTTGTCCACTTTAGTTGCGATACAAACCTTATCAAAACATTTCATGCCAGCCAGGTAGGCTACACTCCTGTTGTAAATATAAGCAATGTGCTTAATATTAGGAAATACAGTAGGCCTAGCCTATAGAAAGCTGATGAGACCCTCCTCTTTTTATTAGCGGCCATCACTCTGTTTTCTCCCACAATTACACAGCCTATAGAAATGTTGAGCAACATTAGCTCATGGGCTCTCAATAAGTGTTTGATTAGATTTTTAAATACATTTGCATTGATGTCAGAGTGATTAGAAGGCCAATAGAGTGCTGAGTACCAGGCAGTTAGCAAGTTTGGTAGGAAGCTTCTGATTGCTCGCTGATGGGTCATAGTATCCT
>NC_036841.1:26311751-26317082 GCF_002910315.2 Salvelinus sp. IW2-2015 | reverse complement strand
TGAATAATGGAGATGCACCGTGGAATTCTTAAATAGGGCAACACACACACACCACACACAAACCCACACACACACACACAACACACATCACACACACACACACACACACACACACACACACACACACCACACACACACACACACACACAACACACAACACACACACACACACACACACACACACACACACACACGTCTGTCCGCACGCTGAGTAGGTAAATCCCGTAAATGCAACTCACTTCAAACTGACAACACTCCTAATGCACACACAAAAGGGAGACAAACACACATACAGTACACACACACACACACAGAGAACATCACGTACAGACCACACGGCACAGACACATCCAACACGACAACCATCACACTAGAGCTATTGTCGTCAGTTAGCCAGCCACTCTGTAATGAACCGCGAGTGGTATCAATTATTTCCAACTACCAATCACAGTATGAATAATATACTGCATTTGTCTGCTTCCTGCCGACTCGATGACGAAAAACAGGTTCAAAGTTGTTTCAGGTTGTCCTGAATTTGAATTTAGAGCAACCTGGATGCATCTGGCAGCACTCAAGGTCCTTCAGTACAACGGTTAAGGAAATCTGTAATGATGTGTTCTCCTGTTCCACACAACACCTGGATTGTTTTATATCAAAGTCCTATCAAACTTCATGTCACATAATCTAATGTCACTTTCAATCTGTGGGCAAGAATACAATAAAACTACTCCTGCCTGCTACTGGATTTTTTTTTTTTTGGGGGGGGATGTGTGTTGAGTGCACTGCCTGTGTGCATGTGCACTGTGTGTGTAGAGAGAGAGGAGACCACATTGTCCCAGGGGGCAATAGTGCTCTTTAACTTTACTGATGAGAAGCATTAGAGTTCCCTCTGTGGCCATAAACTGCTTTCTAAATCAATAGAAAGACACACAGAGAAGAGAGAGAGGAGAGAGAGAGAGAGAGAGAGAGAGAAGAGAGAGAGAGAAGAGAGAGAGAGGAAGAGAGACGAGAGAGAGAGAAGAGAGAGAGAGATGTGAAGCAGGCAGACAGGCAGGAAGTGAGACATGCAGGCAGGCAAGCCCAGGAGATACAGATAGATAGTTAGCAGCCACTCTGAAACGGCGACCGCAAAATGGTCTAATCAAAACTGGCATAATTTATGAAACACGCACCTCAGAGAGAAAGAGGGAGGGGGGGAGGAAAAATAGAGAGGAGAGAGGGAGAGAAGGGATATGGTTTGGAGTGAAGGAAAGAGCGAGGAGAGAATTAGGAAGATGAATGAGACAAAAAGGCAGATTAGGGATGAGGGGAGAGAGAGAGAGGAGAGGGTAGAGAGGGGGGTGAGAGAGGGTTAGAGGAGGGGGGTTGAGGAGAGGAGAGGGGTAGAGAGGGGGGTGAGAAGAGGGTAGAGAGGGGGTTGAGAAGAGAGAGGGGTAGAGAGGGGGGTTGAGAGAGGGTAGAGAGGGGGTTGAGAGCCAGGGTAGAGAGGGGGTTGAGATGGTAGGGTAGAGAGGGGGGTTGAGAGAGGGCTAGAGAGGGTGAGGTTGAGAGAGAGAGAGGGGTAGACGAGGGGGTTGAGAGAGAGAGGGGTGAGAAGTGGGATTGGTGAGAGAGATGACATGTGGCCTTAATACTGCAAACACTACTGCTGAAATTAGTTAGTAGGTGCAGATAGTGTATTGTGTGTGGTGTGTGTGTGTGTATGTGTGTGTGCTGTGCGCGCGGTTGTGTTAACTTTTCTGCCTTCCGTCTGCTGCCTGCGTGTGTCTTGACTGGTTGGTCTGTTAATATCCCACTCACCTCACCCACCTAAAATCAACTCATCTCTCTTTTCCTTTTTCACTGAACATTAAGCACAACGACATTTGAAAATCTCACCAGTGACCTTTAAAGAGTGGCAAATGACAAACAATTACTGAGCAATCAGCCAGTCCCATTAAAGCAGGAATCCTTTGGACATTTACATTAATTATATATACCCATTCATTCTTGAAGAATATAATTTATAAATGTTCATGAGCTTAGTTCAACTGTCATGCCCCATCAGAACCAAAAATATAAGCTTGTTTTACTCCAATGTTTGTAAACAATGTACATGTAAACAAACACTGTATAGCCTCAAAACATGGTTAAAACGATACATTTGATATCATGGATTGTCAGGCCTTGTCTATGAATTTGAGAGCGGTTTACCAAAACTGTGGTGGGGTGCCTACTTTGTTATTGATTATTTGAAGGGTTCTAGTTTTAGACTCTAAGACATGGATAGACCGTCCTACTCTTATAGATCGCAGGACATGCCATGTATTACAGAAGAAAGGCTATCACTTACTGCTCTTTCATACAGCAGAGATAAGCTATCACTTTATTTCATCATTAGGTCCACATATACTGCAGTTGACAGAAACTGTCAACATTGCCTCAGATTCGCCTACATGCCTTGAACTGTTATAAACACATTTTCGGAAGGAAAATATGAAGGGTAAAAATGGTATGTAACGTATATATCATTGTGTGTGGTGGTGTTGTGAATAGAGAGCCATATCTTAGCACGCTGTGCCGGACAATGAATTGAGCTCATGTTGTACCCAGGTCAGACACAGGCCCATGTGGTCCATCAAGGCCATGGTCTAGGACAGGACAACAATAAAGATCACCCTTTCTTCACCTTAAACCCTCTTCTCTTTGAAAGCCCCTTCTCTTATATTAGTCTCTGCCAGAAGCACCACTAGGTCTTTCTGTGCTTGTCTCGCTAGTCTCCTAGAAGCAAAAAGTGCTGTTGTCCAGCTGTAGACTATTTATTGGTCAATCTGGTACTGATGTTCAAGACAATGTGTTGTGGTACATTGAGCATACTAACATTAGACCCAGCCATAGCTCATCAGGATGGAGGCTATGACTAGCTCCACAGAACTAAGATACAAGTTAGCTCTCAAAACAAAAGTTCACCATGCAAAAAGGGATGTTTGTGAGATAGAAAGAGCGAAGAATCAGAGAAACAGAAAAAGAGAATGATATCGAGACAGCAATAGCGTCGGTTAGCATCCTGTCTCTTCATTTGTGAGGGCAGATGGTTTAGCAGGAGCAGGAGTTCCACACTCCTTAAGCATCCTGGCACAAGGGACTGACCGCTAGCTAGCTGGCTGGATGACTGGCTAGCTCGCTGGCAGCTCGAAACAAGCTGCCAATCACTCTAATGCACCGAGCTGGGTACTCTACCAAAGACATCTACACAACCCATCACTGCCTGCAATCAGCACTATAGACGTCCCACAGCCAAATGTATGCACCTCACTAGGGACAGCGCGTAGGGCTTAGGCAATCATGGTCTGTGCAGAGCAGTGAAGATTCAGAACTCATAGCCAATACTGATGCGTTTTTAAAAAACCTCTCAAAGTAAATCATAAACTATGTATATTTCACATTTCAAAAGCCAGGGCACCAATAAAATGTATGTATTGCATTTAAGACCACTTATTGCCAATTATTTCCTGTAAACAGTATCGAAAGCTGTTCTCAGCCAATTATACCCTTTCATACTGTTTTAGCCTAGAGGTTATGAGCGTTGGGCCAGTAACCAGAAACCAAAAGGTTGCTGGTTAAATCCCTGAGCCGATTAGGTGAAAAATCGGTCAATATCCCTTTGAGCAAGGACCTTAACACTAAATACTCCTGTAAATCGCTCTAGATAAGAGTGTCTGCTAAATGACTAAAAAGTAATTATAAATGTTTCCAAGCCAATCAGAACTTGTGTTCTGAACCAGACACTTTTTCCCAGCCAGGTGCCTGTCCACAAACTCATTACCAGGTGAACCTGACTGAGTGGCGTTAAGGAGATAGAGTATTAAACAAGAAGGAGAAATAGAAAGAGAGGGATAGAGCGAGAGAGTGATAGAAAGAGAGTTGAGATGTGTGTCAGAATCCTTACAGACTGGAAGGGTGCTGAGTCTTGATTAACTTTCCTCTTTACAGAGGGATTGATCTCAACAGAACCTCCCTGAGACAAGCTGCTATATTAAGATCAAGACAATCCAAACACCTGCACCAACGTCTTCTAAGTACAGACATACAGAGTACCGCAAATACATGCAGTCGTGAGAAAACACACAGGCATGGAAAGACACAGAAGCACACACACACACTTGTTTTACTATCCTTGTGGGGACCAAACAATTGGTTTCCATTCCAAATCCTATTTTCCCTAAACCCCAACCCTAACCCTTAACCCGAACATCCAAACCCTTAACCATGACACTAAATCTAACCCTAACTCCTAACCCTAACCCTTAACCCGAACATCCAAACCCTTAACCATAACACTAAATCTAACCCTAACTCCTAACCCTAATCCCTAACCCCAACTCTAACCCTAATTGTAAACCTAACCCTACACCTAATCCATAAGCCTAAAATAGCTTTTTTTCTTGTGGAGACTGGTGAAATGTCCCTACTTGTCCTTATTTTCCTTGTTTTACTATCGTTGTGAGGACTTCTGGTCCGCACAAGGATAGTAAAACCAAAAACATGCACACACAGACTATCCCCCCACCACCACCACCACAACCACTGCACACAAACACACACACATCGACAGGTGGTGCTACCGTGGTGCTACTGTGGTGCTAATGTCAGCCCCATGATACAGATGAGAACGTGTCAGGATGAGATGACTCCCCTGTAGCCTTGTGGGTAGGGAGGTAGGGACAGAGGTCCACAGGGAGATGAGACAGAAGCAAAACTTCCAGACGCTTTAAATCAGTTTCACTTCCCTTCCGTCGGGGAAGAGCCCAGAAAAAACACACAAAGGCTTAGACAGAGAGAACCATGTGACTGATAAAAAACAGTCACGATAAAAACCTGTCTAATGAAATTTACAGATTTGATACATTGTAGCGGAGTAGAGTAAAACTAGCAGGGTTTTTGACAATCTGAGTGCAGAGTATTGCTCGTGGGGAGGGGTGAAATTCAGCCCAGCTGCTGTGTTGCAATGTTTGATTTGTGGAACAGTGCCCAGGTTGTGTGATCGCGACACCAGCTCTCGCTCGGGTGTGAACTGAATCACATTCAACCGCATGCAGTTGTATACACACACACAGGTCGTTTAACCTTGGAACATTTATTTAAAAAAAATATTAATAATTATCTGCCCCCTAGCTGAAAGAAGTTAAGAGATTATTACCCTCAAGCGCCATTAAAACTGCTGAACAATGAATTAAATGGCCACCCTTTGCTTTACACTGCTGCTACTCGCTGTTTATTATCTATGCATAGTGACTTTACAAATGACCTTGACTAACCTGTACACCCGCACATTGACTCGGTATCCCCCCC
>NC_036841.1:26308555-26311145 GCF_002910315.2 Salvelinus sp. IW2-2015 | reverse complement strand
CAGGTGTGTGTGTGTGTGTGTGTGTGTGTGTGTGTGTGTGTGTGTGTGTGTGTGTGTGTGTGTGTGTGTGTGTTGTGTGTGTGTGTGGTGTGTGTCTGTGTGTGTGTTGGTTGTGTTTCCCTCGGGCTGCACAAGGACGCGGCTGGGGCGAGGGGACGGACCGGGGGAACGGGGGCGTGTTGATGTGTTTTCTCAGGCCCAGATCGTAGAATATGCATATAATTTACAGATTAGGATAGAAAACACTCCAAAGTTTCCAAAACTGTCAAAATATTGTCTGTGAGTTTTACAGAACTGATTTTGCAGGCGAAAACCTGAGGAAATCCAACCCGGAAGTGCATTTTCTTTTTTTTATCCCTGTTTCATTGCCTGCCCCTCTTCAATTTAAAGGGCTATCAACCAGACTTTTCCAATGGCTTCCTCAGGCTGTGACCAGGCTTTAAACATAGTTTCAGGCTTTTATTTTGAAAAATGAGCGAGATTTTTCAAAACGAGTCAGGTGTCCTTTGATTAGTTCCTGCGCGCGAGAGGGGTTGCTCGACATTTTCTTTCTCTCTTTTATTGAATAGGTTACCGTCCGGTTGAAATATTATCGATTATGTATGTTAAAAACAACCTGAGGATTGATTATAAAAAACGTTTGACATGTTTCTACGAACATTACAGATACTTTTGGGAATTTTTGTCTGCCTTTCAGGAACGAGGCTGTGGTTTTCTGAACATAACGCGCAAACCAAATGGCGGTTTTTGGTTATAAAACTAATATTTATTGAACACAAATAACATTTATTGTGTAACTGGGAGTCTCTTGAGTGCAAACATCCGAAGATTATCAAAGGTAAGCGATTACTTTTATTGCTTTTCTGACTTTCATGACCATGCTAATTTGGGGCTAGCTGTTCTTACTGTTTTGTCTAGTGATTGATAAACTCACAAACGCTTGGATTGCTTTCGCTGTAAAACATATTTTCAAAATCTGACACGATAGGTGGATTAACAACAAGCTAAGCTGTGTTTTGGTATATTTCACTTGTGATTTCATGATTATAAATATTTTTAGTATTATTTTTGAATTTGGCGCTCTGCAGTTTAGCGGTTGTGGTTGATAAATGATCCCGGTACCGGGATCCGTGCGTCAAGAAGTTTTAAGGAGCCTTTTGGTCCTAGACTTGGCATCCTGGTACCTCTTGCCGTGCGATAGCAGAGAGAACAGTCTAGGACTTGGGTGACTGAAGTCTTTGACAATTTTTTGACACCGCCTAGTATATAGGTCCTGGATGGCAGGAAGCTTGGCCCCAGTAATGTCCTGAGCCGTATGCAGTACCCTCTGTAGCAACTTATGGTCAGATGTCGAGCAGTTGCCATACCAGGCGGTGATTCAACCGGTCAAGATGATCTCGATGGTGCTACTGTAGAATGTTTGGAGGATCTTTGGACCATGCCAAATTTTCAGTCTCCTGGGGGGGAAAAGGTGTTGTCATGCCCTCTTCATAACTGTCTTGGTGTGTTTGGACCATGATAGTTAGTTGGTGATGTGGACACCAAGGAACTTGAACTCTCGACCCGCTCCACTTCAGCCCCGTCGATGTTGATGGGGGCCTATTCCTTATAGTCCACTATCAGCTCCTTTGTCTTGCTCAGCAAACTTAATGATGATATTGGAGTCGTTCTTGACCACGCAGTCGTGGGTGAACAGGGAGTACAGGACGGGACTAAGTACGCACCCCTGAGGGGCCCCAGTGTTGAGGATCAGCCTGGCAGATGTGTTGTTGTCTACCCTTACCACCTCGGAGTGGCCCGCCAGGATGTCCAATTGCAGAGGTAGGTGTTTAGTCCCAGGGTCCTTAGCTTAGTGATGAGCTTTGTGGGCACTATTGTGTTGAACACTGAGCTGTAGGCAATGAACAGCATTCTCACATAGGTGTTCTTTTTGTCCAGGTGGGAAAGGCCAGTGTGGAGTGCGATTGAGATTGCGTCATCTGTGAATCTGTTGGGGCGGCATGCGAATTGGAGTGCATCTACGGTTTCCAGCATGATGGTGTTGATGTGAACCATGACCATGTCGGCATTACAGACTCGGCCAGGGAGACCGCCTAGCTCAATCCTCCACACAGCACAGACACAGCAGGCAAGTTGTCTCTTATATAACCGACACCACTCCCTCTTCAATACTGTAGGCTACCAGCACATTGTAGCAGTCTCATATTCTGTTTCCTAACCTCCATGGAGAACTGCTTGCAGCTCTCTGTAGCTGTACAGCACACTTTTGCATTGCAGGGATGGGCACCAAGAGATGGGTAGAGGGGTAAGTGGCCTCGGTGAGCTGGCTAGGACTGGCTATAGGGCTGGCTATGGCTGGTTATAGGGCTGGCTATGGGGCTGGTTATGGGGCTGGCTATTGGGCTGGCTGTAGGGCTGGCTATAGGGCTGGCTACAGAGCTGGCTATAGGGCTAGCTAGGGCTGGCTATAGGGCTGGCTATAGGGCTGGCTATAGGGCTGGCTAGGGATGGCTATAGGGCTGGCTATGGCTGCCTGTAGGGCAGGCGATAGAGCTGGCTAGGGCTGGATATAGGGCTGGCTATAGGGCTG
>NC_036841.1:26266586-26308530 GCF_002910315.2 Salvelinus sp. IW2-2015 | reverse complement strand
CTGTATAGCTGGCATAAGGCTGGCTAAGGGCTGGCTATAGAGCTAGCTAGGGGCTGGCCTATAGGGCTGGCTATAGGGCTGGCTATAGGCTGGCTAATAGGCTGGCAATAGGGCTAACTATAAACCCGGAATTATAGGGCTGCTATAGGGCTGGTATAGGGACTGGATATAGGCGCTGGCTATAGGATGGAATAGGGCTGGCTATAGGGTGGGTATAGGTGGCTATAGGCTGTTATAGGGCTGGCTAGGGCTGGCTATAGGGTTGGCTATAGGGCTGGCTATAGGGCTGGTTATAGGGCTGGCTATTGGCTGACTATAGGGCTGGCTAGGGCTGGTTATAGGGCTGGCTAGGGCTGGCTATCAAATCAAATCAAATTTTATTTGTCACATACACATGGTTAATGCGAGTGTAGCGAAAATGTATGTGCTTCTAGTTCTGACAGTGTAGTAATATCCAACGAGTAATCTAACTAACAATTTCACAACAATTACCTTATACACAAGTGTAAAGGAATTAATAAGAATATGTACATAAAAAAATAATTGAATGACTGATGGTATAGAACGGCATAGGCAAGATGCAGTAGATGGTACAGTATATACATATGAGATGAGTAATGTAGGGTATGATAACCATTATATGAAGTGGCATTGTCTATTAGGGCTGGCTATAGGGCTGGTATATAGGGCTGGCTAGTATTGGCTATAGTGATGCCTAGGGCTGGCTATAGGTTGGCTATAGGGCTGGCTATAGGGCTGGCTATAGGGTTGGCATAGGGTTGGGCTATAGGGCTGGGGTGGCTATAGGGTTGGCTATAGGCTGGCTATAGGGTTGAGCTTATAGGCTGGCCTATTAGGGTAGCTATAGGGCTGGCTATAGGCTGGCTATAGGGTTGGCTATAGGGTTGGCCTACAGGTTGCTATAGGTTGGCTATAGGCTGATAGGGTATGTTGGCTATAGGGCTGGCTATACGGTTGGGCTATAGGGTTGGCTATAGGGCTGGCTATAGGGTTGGCTATAGGCTGGCTATAGGGCTGGCTATAGGGTTGGCTATAGGGTTGGCTATAGGGTTGGCTATAGGCTGGCTATAGGGTTGGCTATAGGGCTGGCTATAGGTGGCTATAGGCTGGCTATAGGTGGCTATATAGGGCTGGCTATAGGGCTGGCTACATATTGGTTGTCTTAGGGCTGGCTATAGGTGGCTATAGGGTTGGCTATAGGGTTGGCTATAGGTTGGCTATAGGGCTGGCAACAGGGCTAGCTATTAAAGCTGGCTATAGAGCTGGCTATAGGGCTGGCTAATAGGACTGATATAGGCTGGCTATAGGGGTGCTATAGGATGGCTATAGGCTGGTTATAGGGCTGGCTAGGGCTGGCTATAGGGTTGGCTATAGGGCTGGCTATAGGGCTGGTTATAGGGCTGGCTATTGGGGCTGACTATAGGGCTGGCTAGGGCTGGTTATAGGGCTGGCTAGGCTGGCTATCAAATCAAATCAAATTTTATTTGTCACATACACATGGTTTAATGCGAGTGTAGCGCGAAATGTATGTGCTTCTATTCTGACAGTGTAAGTATATCCAACGAGTAATCTAACCTAACAATCACAACAATTACCTTATACACAAGTGTAAAGGAATTAATAAGAATATGTACATAAAAAATATATGAATGACTGATGGTATAGAACGGCATAGGCAAGCATGCAGTAGATGTGACAGTATATTACATATGAGATGAGTAATGTAGGGTATTTTGTAAACTTATATGAATGGCATTGTCTATAGGGCTGGCTAGGGCTGGTTATTAGGGCTGGCTGTATGGCTTATAGTGATGCCTAGGGCTGGCTATGGCGTGGCTATGGCTGGCTTAGGGCTGGCTATAGCGTGGCTATAGGGTTGGCTATAGGCTGGCTTGGTGGCTATAGGGCTGGCTATAGGGTTGGCGTATATGGTGGCGTATAGGGTTGCTCATAGGGCTGGCTATAGGGTGTTCTAAGGTTGGGCTATAGGTTGGCTACAGGTTGGCTATTAGCATGGCTTAGGGCTGGCTATAGGGTGGCTATAGTTGGCTATACGTTGGTATAGGGTTGCTATAGGGCTGGCTATAGGGTTGGCTATAGGGCTGGCTATAGGGGTGGCTATTAGGGCTGCTATAGGTTGGCTATAGGGTGGATTGGGGCTATAGGCTGGCTATAGGTGGCTATAGTGGCACGGCTATAGGGTTGGCTATTAGGGCTGTATTTACTATTCAAACGCTTGGCTATATGGGTTGAGCTAATAGGGCTGGCTTAGGGGCTGCGTCATATGGTTTATGTTGGGCTATAGGGCTGCTATTAGGGTTGGCTATAGGTGGCTATAGGGTTGGCATAATAGGTTCGCTATAGGTGGCTATAGGGTGGCTATAGGGCTGGCTAGTAGGTGTTGGCTATAAGGCTGGTATCGGGCTGGCTAATAGGCTGCTATAGGGCTGGCATAGTGGCCATTGGCTGGCTAATAGGGGTTGGTTGCTATAGGTCTGGCTTATAGGGTTGGCTATTGGATAGGGCTGGCTAGTAGGCTGGCTATAGGGCTGCATAGTATGGTTGGCTATATGGCTCTAGTTAGCATTAGGCTGCTTAGGACTGGCTATAGGTTGGCTATGAGTGCTACGGGTTGGCTATAGCTGTATGGCTGGCTATAGTGGTTGGCTATAGGTTAGCCTAGCACGGTTGGCTATGAGGTGCTTGGCTATAGGGCTGGCTAATAGGTTGCGCTATAGGTGCTGATATGCTGGACTATAGGGTTAGCTAAACTGGAACATAGGTCTTGGCTATTAGGTTGCAGTATAGGGCTGGAGCCTCAAGGGTGTGATTAAGGCTGCGTATACGGGCTTAGTTGGCATAGGTTGCCTAGTGGTTGGCTTATAAGGTCTTAGCGGCTATAGGTGGCGGTGCTATTAGGCGGCAGTGGCTATATGGTTCATAGGTGCTATAGGTTGCTTAGTGGCTATGGAGCGGCTGGCTATAGCGTTGGATACTATAGACTGCGGTAATTGTGCTATAGGGCTGGCTATAGAGGCTTGGCTATATGGGTTGCTATAGGCTGGCTATAGGTGTGGCTAATAGGCTGGCTGTAAGGGTATGGCTCAATAGGTTGGTATAGGTCTGGCTATTAGGTGCTCATAGGGGGCTATAGCTGATTAAGGTTGCGCTGAGTAAGCTGGCTATAGGCTATAGGCATATAGAGTGTGGCATAGGGTTGCTAGCTGGCAAATAGCTGGCAGTATAGATTGTTATAGGGTTGGCTTATAGGGCTGGCTATAGATTGCTGGCTATAGGGCTGGCTAAGGGTTGGCGTATAGGGCTGCTATTGATTAGTGCCTATAAGGGTTGGCTAATAGGCTGGCTATAGGTTGGCGTACTAGGGCTGCTATAGCTGACCAGTATATATTCAATGGGGAAAGATTTCTCCTCCTATTCCCCTAAAAACACAATTACCTTTCCTCTTCCTCATTATACTGTGCCACCTCCTGAGTTAGAATTCACACGCTGCTTGTGTCCTCCCATTCTATTCAGTACATGATCCTCATCTATGTGGAGAACAGAACCATATTTGAAGGGGAAAGAGATGCCAGCCCAGGATATCACATCTCTTATCCATGGTGAAAATACAAAAACATGCCAACTGCATCTCCCACATTTGCAGCTGAAGTCAAGACGTGTCACAGCATTGTTTTGAGGGTGTTAAAAATGCGGGTGGTTTCTACACGCCTCACAGGACACATTAAACCCCCTGAGCTGTGTCACTGATAAAAATTTTCCCCTTCCCAGCTTTACAAAATGAGGCTGGAGTACACACACACAGCGGCAAAGCAGCATACAGTCAGGAGAAATCCTTGCAGAAGATTACATCCGTCTAAACCTGATTAGCCTTCATACAGATTTAATGATAGCACCTCATAAAGTAAGAATAAGACAGCTCTCACGACTTTATAATGAGAAATCACTGAGTCAAACATTTCAGATTGTGTAGTGGACAAACACACAAACATGCTGTAGAAAAAATGTGTCAATATATCCATTATTTGATCGGTGCTACCCGAGAGACACTGGACAGCCACACTGAGAGGTGAAGTCCAGCTGTACCCTATTGGGGCCTTGTGAACATTCACAAAGCCCTATAACCTGTCACATGGGTTCAGTATCAGCTCAACATAGAATATAGGCACGTCTGAAAGATGATACAGAATACATCAACCAACATTTTGGTTCTCCAGAGTAACCTTTGACTTCTAGAGCTCAGTGATTCATGTCTTTTAAAAAACGAGTGTGTTTTGAATGTGTCTGAGAGTACCTGAGAGAGAGAAAGAAAGAAAATGGAAAGATAAAGAAAGACAAAAGGATAGTGAAGAGGGTGGATTGCTGGAGAGAGAAAATATAAATAGTGAAAGACATGGATTGAAAAGGTGAGTGTGTGTTTCACTGCTTATTGATCGAGGAAGGGAGCGAGTGTGACAACCTTACATCAATCAGAAGGACTCGGAGTGAAACATTAGCTCTTTCTCTCTCTCTCAAGCACCGTGTCTGCCAGAGCTGACAGCCAATCATCTCACCCTATCTCTCTCCCACTTCTATCCCACGATGCCTCAGCAGCCACTCCGTCAAACGTTCCCTCCGAACACGACAGCTCTCAAGGAGCAAAGACAGCAAACTGATTCAGTCCCCCTAAAGAAACTACTCCACTGTTCTCAGCATGAATCTGAAACCATGCACGATACCCTGGTGAAATACGACTAACAGCAGCCGAATATTACTGTATTATGCCATTGTTTACAGAAAGAGAGATGGAAAGAGAGAGTGAGTGTTAAAAAGGTCACGTTTTAAGCATGGAAGGAGGAATCTGAATGTGAACTGTATTAGAGTTGCATGTGTAACATGTTTGCTTTGCCTGTCACAGAATGGTGTCAAGGCTGTTTCTCTGATTCGTTTCCGGGTATTAAATAAGAAATTATACTGAACAAGTATAAACACACATGTAAATTGTTGGTCCCATGTTACATGAGCTGAATAAAAGATGCCAGAAATTTTCCATACGCACAAAAAAACACATTTCTCATAATTTTGTGCACACATTGTTTACATCCCTATTGTGAGCATTTCTCCTTTGCCAAGATAATCCCATCCACCTGACAAGTGTGGTATATCAAGAAGCTGATTACACAGCATGATCATTACACAGGTGCAACAACTGTGGCAGGGGAAAATAAAAGGCCACTCTAAAATGTGCAGTTTTGTCACACAACACAATGCCACAGATGTCTCAAGTTTTGAGGGAGATTGCAATGGCATGCTGACTGCAGGAATGTCCACCAGAATGTCCACCAGAGAATTGAATGTTAATTTCTCTACAATAAGCCGCCTCAATGTCGTTTTAGAGAATGTGGCATTAATTCTGTCATGGTTCCTTCGGGCACCAGAGGGTGGCAGAGTCCGCCCTAGAGACTTTGTGTTTTACTCAGGTGTTCTTATCATTTCATTTCTGTTTCCCCTTTAAGAAGGTGTTTTCTGTTCCCTTTGTTAGTTTCAATATTCATTCCTTGTAGTTTCCCCGCATGAGTTTTTTGATTGTTGTTGTTTTTGTTTTTGAGTTTGCTGTATTGTTACGATTACCATTTTTTCCAAGTAAAGTATTTATGTTTTTCCAAGCCGCTGATTCCTGGATCATTCTCTGCTCTTGGGTTCACTCTACCCCAGTCACAAGGCCTCAACAACCCGCAGAACCACGTGTGACCACACCAGCTCAGAACCTCCACATCTGGGCTTCTTTCATCAAGCGGGATTGTCTGCGGACCAGCCACCTGGACAGCTGATGAAACTGAGAGTATTTATGTCTGTAATAAAGCATTTATTTGTGCTTTGATTTGGCTCAGAGTACTTTCACTCATGGGGACACTACGTCACCACCAAGAGTAGAAGTTCGAAGACTCAAGCCCTTTGGGTCTGCCATGAGTTGATTCGAAGTGCACATCCAGAAAGTCTCAAGGTCATTGGCCACAGATAAAATATGTCAAATCACAGTGTATATCTACTAAGTAGCTTGATTGGAACTGATGTATGTCAAACTCATACTTTGAAAATCTTAGCTATCAAATCAAAGTTTATTTGTCACGTGCGCCAAATACAAACAGGTGTGACCTTACAGTGAAGTGATTACTTACAGGCCTATAACCAATAGTGCAAAAAAGGTATTAGGTGAACAATAGGTATGTAAAGAAATAAAACAACATAAAAAACAGGCTATATACAGTAGCGAGGTTATAAAAGTAGCGAGGCTACATACATACCAGTGCAAATAATACGGGTAGCAATTTGATTACCTGTCAGGAGTCTTATGGCTTGGCGGTAAAACTGTTGAGAAGCCTTTTTGTCCTTAACTTGCACTCCGGTACCGCTTGCCATGCTATGTGTAGAGAGAACAGTTATGACTTGGTGCTGGGGTCTTGACATTTTTAGGGCCTTCCTCTGACACCGCCTGGTGTAGAGGTCCTGAATGGCAGGCAGCTTAGCCCCAGTGAGTCTCTGCCGTTACGCGTCTACCCTCTGAAGTGCCTTGCGGTCGGGAGGCCGAGCCAATCTGCTGGCTATAGGGCTGGTTATAGGGCTGGCTAGGGCTGGCTATAGGGTTGGCTATAGGGCTGGCTATAGGGCTGGTTATAGGGCTGGCTATTGGGCTGACTATAGGGCTGGCTAGGGCTGGTTATAGGGCTGGCTAGGGCTGGCTATCAAATCAAATCAAATTTTATTTGTCACATACACATGGTTAATGCGAGTGTAGCGAAATGTATGTGCTTCTAGTTCTGACAGTGTAGTAATATCCAACGAGTAATCTAACCTAACAATTTCACAACAATTACCTTATACACAAGTGTAAAGGAATTAATAAGAATATGTACATAAAAAAATATATGAATGACTGATGGTATAGAACGGCATAGGCAAGATGCAGTAGATGGTACAGTATATACATATGAGATGAGTAATGTAGGGTATGTAAACATTATATGAAGTGGCATTGTCTATAGGGCTGGCTATAGGGCTGGTTATAGGGCTGGCTAGTATTGGCTATAGTGATGCCTAGGGCTGGCTATAGGGTTGGCTATAGGGCTGGCTATAGGGCTGGCTATAGGGTTGGCTATAGGGTTGGCTATAGGGCTGGCTATAGGGTTGGCTATAGGGCTGGCTATAGCATGACATATATATTTCAATGGGGAAAGATTCTCCCCTATTCCCCTAAAAACACATTACCTTGTTCCTCTTCCTCATTATACTGTGCCACCTTCTGAGTTAGAATCACACGCTGTCTTGTGTCCTTCCCATTCTATTCAGTACATGATCCTCATCTATGTGGAGAACAGAACCAATATTTGAAGGGGAAAGAGATGCCAGCCCAGGATATCACATCTCTTATCCATGGTGAAAATACAAAAACATGCCAACTGCATCTCCCACATTTGCAGCTGAAGTCAAGACGTGTCACAGCATGTTTTTGAGGGTGTTAAAATGCGGGTGTTTCTACACGCCTCACAGGACACATTAAACCCCCTGAGCTGTGTCACGGTAAAAWTTTTCCCCTTCCCAGCTTTACAAAATGAGGCTGGAGTACACACACACAGCGGCAAGCAGCATACAGTCAGGAGAAATCCTTGCAGAGATTACATCAGTCTAAACCTGATTAGCCTTCATACAGATTTAATCATAGCACCTCATAAAGTAGAGAATAAGACAGGCTCTCACGACTTTATAATGAGAAATCACTGAGTCAAAACATTTCAGATTGTGTAGTGACAGACACACAAACATGCTGTAGAAGAAAATGTGTCAATATATCCATTATTTGATCGGTGCTACCCGAGAGACACTGGACAGCCACACTGAGAGGGTGAAGTCCAGCTGGTACCCTATTGGGGCCTTGTGAACATTCACAAAGCCCTATAACCTGTCACATGGGTTCAGTATCAGCTCAACATAGAATATATGGCACGTCTGAAAGATGATACAGAATACATCAACCAACATTTTGGGTTCTTCCAGAGTAACCTTGTGACTTCTAGAGCTCAGTGATTCATGTCTTTTAAAAAACGAGTGTGTTTTGAATGTGTCTGAGAGTACCTGAGAGAGAGAAAGAAAGAGAAATGGAAAGATAAAGAAAGACAGAAGGATAGTGAAGGAGGGGTGGATTGGCTTGGAGAGAGAAAGATATATAGTGAAAGACATGGATTGAAAAGGGGTGAGTGTGTGTTTCACTGCTTATTGATCGAGGAAGGGGAGCGAGTGGTGACAACCCTTGACATCAATCAGAAGGACTCGGAGTGAATACATTAGCTCTTTCTCTCTCTCTCAAGCACCGTGTCTGCCAGAGCTGACAGCCAATCATCTCACCCTATCTCTCTCCCACTTCTATCCCACGATGCCTCAGCAGGCCACTCCGTCAAACGTTCCCTCCGAACACGACAGCTCTCAAGGAGCAAAGACAGCAAACTGATTCCAGGTCCCCCTAAAAGAAACTACTCCACTGTTCTCAGCATGAATCTGAACCATGCACGGATACCCTGGTGAAATACGACTAACAGCAGCCGAATATACTGTATTATGCCATTGTTTACAGAAAGAGAGATGGAAAGAGAGAGTGAGTGTTAAAAAGGTCACGTTTTAAAGCATGGGAAGGAGGAATCTGAATGTGAACTGTATTAGAGTTGCATGTGTAACATGTTTGCTTTGCCTGTCACAGAATGGTGTCAAGGCTGGTTTCTCTGATTCGTTTTCCGGGTATTAAATAAGAAATTATACTGAACAAGTATAAACACAACATGTAAATTGTTGGTCCCATGTTACATGAGCTGAAATAAAAGATGCCAGAAATTTTCCATACGCACAAAAAACACATTTCTCATAGATTTTGTGCACACATTTGTTTACATCCCTATTAGTGAGCATTTCTCCTTTGCCAAGATAATCCATCCACCTGACAAGTGTGGTATATCAAGAAGCTGATTACACAGCATGATCATTACACAGGTGCAACTTGTGCAGGGGAAAATAAAAGGCCACTCTAAAATGTGCAGTTTTGTCACACAACACAATGCCACAGATGTCTCAAGTTTTGAGGGAGATTGCAATTGGCATGCTGACTGCAGGAATGTCCACCAGAATGTCCACCAGAGAATTGAATGTTAATTTCTCTACAATAAGCCGCCTCCAATGTCGTTTTAGAGAATGTGGCATTAAGTCCTGTCATGGTTCCTTCGGGCACCAGAGGGTGGCAGAGTCCGCCCTAGAGACTTTGTGTTTTACTCAGGTGTTTCTTATCATTTCATTTCTGTTTCCCCTTTAAGAAGGTGTGTTTTCTGTTCCCTTTGTTAGTTCAATAGTTCAGTTCCTTGTATGTTTCCCCGCATGAGTTTTTGATTGTTGTTGTTTGTTGTTTTGAGTTTTGCTGTATTGTTACGTTATCCATTTTTTCCAAGTAAAGTATTTATGTTTTTCCAAGCCGCTGATTCCTGGATCATTCTCTGCTCTTGGGTTCACTCTACCCAGTCACAAGGCCTCACAACCGCAGACCACGTGTGACCACACCAGCTCAGAACCTCCACATCTGGCTTCTTCATCAGCGGGATTGTCTGAGACCAGCCACCTGGACAGCTGATGAAACTGAGGAGTATTTATGTCTGTAATAAAGCCATTTATTTGTGCTTTGATTGGCTCAGAGTACTTTCACTCATGGGGACACTACGTCACCACCAAGAGTAGAGTTCGAAGACTCAAGCCCTTTGGGTGCTGCCATGAGTTGATTCGAAGTGCACATCCAGAAAGTCTCAAGGTCATTGGCCACAGATAAAATGATGTCAAATCACGTTATATCTACAGTAGCTTTGATTGGACTGATTATGTCAACATCATACTTTGAAAATCTTAGCTATCAAATCAAAGTTTATTTGTCACGTGCGCCAAATACAACAGGTGTAGACCTTACAGTGAAGTGATTACTTACAGGCTATAACCAATAGTGCAAAAAAGGTATTAGGTGAACAATAGGTATGTAAAGAAATAAAACAACAGTAAAAAGACAGGCTATATACAGTAGCGAGGTTATAAAAGTAGCGAGGCTACATACACACAGTGCAAATAATACGGGTAGCAATTTGATTACCTGTTCAGGAGTCTTATGGCTTGGCGGTAAAAACTGTTGAGAAGCCTTTTTGTCCTAGACTTGGCACTCCGGTACCGCTTGCCATGCTGTAGTAGAGAGAACAGTCTATGACTTGGGTGGCTGGGGTCTTTGACGATTTTTAGGGCCTTCCTCTGACACCGCCTGGTGTAGAGGTCCTGAATGGCAGGCAGCTTAGCCCCAGTGATGTACTGGGCCGTACGCGCTACCCTCTGAAGTGCCTTGCGGTCGGAGGCCGAGCAATTGCTGTACCGGTCAGGATGCTCTCGATGTTGCAGCTGTAGAACCTTTTGAGGATCTCAGGACCCATGACAAATCATTTTTGTTTCCTGAGGGGGAATAGGCTTTGTCGTGCTAGCTGTCATCATCATGAATCAAGTCGACAATCTATTGGCAAATCCTTTTTAATCCTTGTCATATGAAGAGAAATAATGAAAAACATTATAGATAAAACATATCGGTGCTCATCGGCCATTGGACATAAACATTACACAACAAGTTGGAAATCGCAAATTCAACAATCAGTGGTTTGGAAGGAGTCAGTGGCTAACTGCAAGCATTGCAAAGCAATCACTAGCCTGCTATTCAGTGGAGTGGCTGTACGGTCCCAAGTCTGGGATTAACCGTCTCTTTTCCAAGCTTATTAAAATAATACACTTTCAACATTGGCCATGCTGTCAATGAAGCATGATTTGTGCTGCTCTCAAAACAACTAACTCGGAACTGGGAAATCTGACTTCAGTGAGTTCAAGACAACTGGGAACTCGGGAAAAAAACGAGCTCCGACTGGGAAAATACATTTTGAACAGTCATCCAACTCGGAATTGTAAATCCAGAACTCGGGCCTCTTTCTAGAGCTACGACCTGAAGATCACTGACGTCATCATGATTCAACCTTGTTTTTTTTCAGAGTTCCCAATTGTCTTGAGAGTACCGTAAATCCAGAGAATACCAGACTTTGATGACAAAATTTGCAAACAAAGGACCGCAGCGCAACCTTTCTGTTCAAGTGAGCACAGCACAACAAGGTGGGTCCAAAAATGTATTGTATGCTGCTGCATAAATGATGTAATATGCTAGGGAGATATGTATACTGTAGCTAAGAAAGTAATACTAAGTGTATGTTGTGTAGAAAGCTGTTAGTAGCCCATGTGCCTCACCCTAATAATTTGGTCTATGTTCCCCTCTTAATTTCACCTACTGTTCTGACATGGTGGTGCACATGCACATGTAGCCTATAACCTGTTTTAGAGAAATGTAATCACTGAATATTATATGAGCTTTCATTGTCTGCTTAAATGCACCCTTTTATTTATCATACGGTCTTGACTTGGTGTACAAGGAAAACACTGTAGGAACGGCCCATGTTCTGAATTCTGTCGCGGTACATTTCAAAAGTGCTGAACAAATAGTTACATGTCTGTCCTCGCTCACTCATTAATGTCTCAATCGAAATGACGGATTGCCTCTTATCCGCTTGTCGTCCCCTTACGCCATAGTTTGTACATCTCAATTGTCGGTAGAAACCACATTTGTTTAAGCAAGTCAGCCATATCAGTGCTGTTTTTTTTAAAGGCAGTAATGAGGCTGAATTAACTGTTTTGCTGCCAGAAAAGACTCCGCTGATAGCCAGGTGTATCAGTGGTAAGGTGTTGGGACTGCTGTTGGGACAGCTTTATGTAGGCCCTAATAGTTTGTGTCCACCGTTTGTCACCCTTATAGTGCAATTAATGTATTGTTTAGTGTTGTGTTCTGTAGTGGCTTTGATGGCATGTATCATATATTTCGTTGTTGTTATTGCCCCAGACTTACATGCTAAAACCGCCACTGGTCATGTGAAATCTATAGATAAGGGCCTAACGAATTTATTTCAAATAACTGATTTCCTTATATGAACTGTAATTCACAAAAATCATTGAAATTGTCGCATGTTGTGTTTTTATTCTTATTCAGTACACATCCCATTTCCTCCTACGACAGCACATAGCTCTGTGACAGCCATATTGGTGACATGATGTCAGCGAGTTATATTTAAAAAATGCCAAGACTCCAGACATATGATAAGAAATATTATATATACAGTACCAGTCAAAAGTTTGGACACACCTACCCATTCCAGGGTTTATATTTGTTTATATTATTTTCTACATTGTAGAATAATAGTGAAGACATCAAGACGATTAAATAAAACATATGGAAGCATGTAGTAACCAAAAAAGTGTTAAACATATCCAAATATATGTTATATTTGTGATTATTTAATGTAGCCACCCTTTGCCACTCCTGGGTTGTCTTGGGTGTGTGCTTAGGGTTGTTGCCCTGATGGAAAGTGAACCTTAGCCTCAGTCTGAGGTCCTGAGCAGGTTTTCATAAAGGATCTCTGTGTACTTTGCTCCGTTAATCTTTCCCTCGATGCTGACTAGTCTCCCAGTCCCTGCTGCTGAAAAGCATCCCCACAGCATGATGCTGCCACCAGCATGCTTCACCACAGGGATGGTGCAAGGGTTCCTCTAGACATGACACTTGGCATTCAGGCCAAATAGTTCACTCTTGGTTTCATCAAACCAGAGTATCTTGTGTCTCATTGTTTGAGTACTTTGGGTGCCTTTTGGCAAACTCCAAGCAGGCTGTCATGTGCCTTTTACTGAGGAGTGGCTTCCATCCTGCCACTCTACCATAAAGGCCTGATTGATGGAGTGCTGCATAGATGGCTGTCCTTCTGGAAGGTTCTTGGTTACCTCCCTGACCAAGGCCCTTCTCCCTCGATTGCTCAGTTTGGCCGGGCTGCCAGCTCTAGGAAGAGTCTTGGTGGTTCCAAACGTCTTCCATTTAAGAATGATGGAGGCCACTGTATTCTTGTGGACCTTCAATGCTGCAGACATTTTCTAGTACCCTTCTCCAGATCTGTGCCTTGACACAATCCTGTCTTGAAGCTCTACGGACAATTCCTCTCGACCTCATGGCTTGATTTTTGCTCTGAAATACACTGTCAACTGTGAGACCTTACATGGACAAGTGTCTGCCTTTCCAAATTATGTCCAATCAATTGAATTTACCACTGGTGGACTCCAATCAAGTTGTAAAAACATCTTAAGGTTGATCAATGGAAACAGGATGACCCTGTCAGGACCCGGTGGGAGAAACAGTCACTAATAATTGGCAGAACCCAGAAGATGAGGCAGACACAGCAGTACTAGAGATGGTGGTTTAATAAAAATAGATATCTTCCAAAATACAAAGAAAATCCACAAAGTGGTAAAAACAGCAAGGGAAAAAACAAACCTCAAAAGACTAATCCAAAAATACACGAGAACAAAACCAGAGAACCTCTGGAAAATCCAACAAGAGAAAATATAAGATCACAACAAGGCTTGGGCTGGGTGCTAACATACAAACACTGAGCAAGGAACTAAGGAACACACAGGGTTTAAATACTAACAAGGGAATGACTTACAGGTGCAAACAATAATTAGGGCAAGAAAAACAAAAGGTACAAAAAAGGTGCAAGGGGGACATCTAGTGAACAAAACCTGAACAGTCCTGGCCAAAACCTGACAGACCCTGAGCTAAATTTCAAGTCTCATAGCAAAGGGTCTGAATACTTATGCATTTTTAATACATTTGCTAAAATTTCTAAAAACCTGTTTTCGCATTGCAATTATGGGACATTAAAAAAAGTCTATCCATTTTAGAATAAGGCTGTAACTTCACAAAACGTGGAAAAAGTCAAGGGGTCTGAATAGTTTCAGAATGCTATATATATATATATATATATATATATAAATATGCATGATGATGAAGGAAATACACAACCGTTTAAAAGTTTTACAACACCAAATCATTCAAGGGTTTTCCTTTATTTTTACTATTTTCTACATTGCAGAATAATAGTGAAGACATGAAAACCATGAAATAACGAATATGGGATCATGTAGTAACTAAAAAAAGTTAAACAAATGAAAATATATTTTATATTTGAGATTCTTCAAATAGCCACCCTTCGCCTTTTTTATTTATTTTTATTTCACCAGGTAGGCTAGTTGAGAACACGTTCTCATTTACAACTGCGACCTGGCCAAGATAAAGCAAAGCAGTTCGACACATACAACAACACAGAGTTACACATGAAGTAAAACAAACATACAGTTAATATTTCAGTAGAAAAATAAGTCTATATACAATGTGAGCAAATGAGGTGATATAAGGGAGGTAAAGACAAAAAAAGGCCATGGTGGCGAAGTAAATACAATATAGCAAGTAAAACACTGGAATGGTAGATTTGCAGTGGAAGAATGTGCAAAGTAGAAATAGAAATAATGGGGTGCAAGGAGCAAAATAAATAAATAAATACATTAGGGGAAGAGGTAGTTGTTTGGGCTAAATTATAAATGGGCTATGTACAGGTGCAGTAATCTGTGAGCTGCTCTGACAGATGGTGCTTAAAGCTAGTGAGGGAGATAAAAGTTTCCAGTTTCAGAGATGTTTGTAGTTCGTTCCAGTCATTGGCAGCAGAGAACTGGAAGGAGAGGCGGCCAAAAGAGGAATTGGTTTTCGGGGTGACCAGAGAGATATACCTGCTGGAGCGTGTGCTACAGGTGGGTGCTGCTATGGTGACCAGCGAGCTGAGATAAGGGGGGACTTTACCTAGCAGGGTCTTGTAGATGACCTGGAGCCAGTGGGTTTGGCGACAAGTATGAAGCGAGGGCCAGCCAACGAGAGCGTACAGGTCGCAGTGGTGGGTAGTATATGGGGCTTTGGTGACAAAATGGATGGCACTGTGCTATTTTGTAAATGACATCGCCGAAGTCGAGGATCGGTAGGATGGTCAGTTTTACGAGGGTATGTTTGGCAGCATGAGTGAAGGATGCTTTGTTGCGAAATAGGAAGCCAATTCTAGATTTACATTTGGATTGGAGATCTTTGATGTGAGTCTGGAAGGAGAGTTTACAGTCTAACCAGACACCTACGTATTTGTAGTTGTCCACATATTCTAAGTCTGAACCGTCCAGAGTAGTGATGCTGGACGGGCGGGCAGGTGCGGGTAGTGATATGTTGAATAGCATACATTTAGTTTTACTTGCGTTTAAGAGCAGTTGGAGGCCACGGAAGGAGAGTTGTATGGCATTGAAGCTCGTCTGGAGGGTTGTTAACACAGTGTCCAAAGAAGGGCCAGAAGTATACAGAATGGTGTCGTCTGCGTAGAGGTGGATCAGAGACTCACCAGCAGCAAGAGCGACATCATTGATGTATACAGAGAAGAGAGTCGGCCCAAGAATTGAACCCTGTGGCACCCCCATAGAGACTGCCAGAGGCCCGGACAACAGGCCCTCCGATTTGACACACTGAACTCTATCAGAGAAGTAGTTGGTGAACCAGGCGAGGCAATCATTTGAGAAACCAAGACTATCGAGTCTGCCGATGAGGATGTTGTAACGGTCGTCTTGTGGTGAATGAGCGGACCAAAGCGCAGCGTGAAATGTTGACATAATGATTTATTTAAACAAACCACGAAATAACACTTGATAATTAACAAAATAACAAACGACGTAGACTGACCTAAAACATGTGAACTTACATATAACGAAGAACGCACGAACAGGTACAGACTACAAACAAACGATACAGTCCCGTGTGGTAACATATACGGACACAGGAGACAACCACCCACAACAAACAAACAATGTGAAACAACCTACCTATATATTGGTTCTCAATCAGAGGAAACGTCAAACACCTGCCTCTGATTGAGAACCATACAAGGTCAATTAACAATGAAACTTAACAATAGAACAAACAACACAGACTGCCCACCCAGCTCACGTCCTGACCCACTAAACACAACTATACAAAAGGAAAACAAGGTCAGGAACGTGACATTACTACCCCCCCCCCCCCACCAGATGCGGACTCTGACCGCAAAACTAAACCTCAAGGGGAGGGTTTGGTGGGCATCTGTCCACGGTGGCGGCTCCAGCCCGGACGCTGTCCCCACACCACCATAGTCACTCCCCGCTTCCGTATCCCCCTCCCAATGACCACCCTCCAAATAAACCCACCTAAATTAAGGGGCAACACCGGGATAAGGGGCAACACCGGGATAAGGGGCAGCACCGGGATAAGGGGCAGCACCGGACTGAGGACGGGAGCTCCGGACTGGCTGACGGCTCTGGCTGCTCATGGCTCGCTGACGGCTCTGGCTGCTCATGGCTCGCTGACGGCTCTGGCTGCTCAATGGCTCGCTGACGGCTCTGGCTGCTCATGGCTCGCTGACGGCTCTGGCTGCTCATGGCTCGCGCTGACGGCTCTGGCTGCTCATGTCTGCGGAAGGCTCTGGCTGCTCCTGTCTGGCGGAAGGCTCCTGCGTGCTCCTGTCTGGCGGAAGGCTCTGGCTGCTCCTGTCTGGCGGAAGGCTCTAGCGGCTCCTGTCTGGCGGACGGCTCTAGCGGCTCCCTGTCTGGCGGACGGCTCTAGCGGCTCCTGTCTGGCGGACGGCTCTAGCGGCTCCTGTCTGGCGGACCGGCTCTTAGCGGCTCCTGTCTGGCGGATGGCTCTGAACGCTCGGAACCCGACGGGCGGCTTTGAAGGCTCGGGACAGACGGGCGGCTTTGAAGCTCGGACAAACGGGCGGCCTTGAAGGCTCGGGAACAGACGAGCAGCGCAGGCGGCGCTTGGCAGACGGACAGCTCAGATGGCGTTGTGCAGATGGGCACGTTTCAGGCGCCGCTGGGCAGACGGCAGACTCTGGCCGCTGAGGCGCATGTAGGCCTGGTGCGTGGTACCGGAACTGGAAGGTACCGGGCTAAGGACACGCACCATCAGGCTAGTGCGGGGAACAGCAACAGGACGCACAGGACTCTGGCGACGCACAAAAGGCTTGGGTGCGTGGTGTAGGCACTGTTGGTAATGGGCCTGGAGACCGCACTAGCCCTGTGGTGCGTGGAGGAGGAACAGGGCTCTGGAGACGCACAGGAAGCCTGGTTGCGTGGTGTAGGCACATTTACATTTACATTTACATTTAAGTCATTTAGCAGACGCTCTTATCCAGAGCGACTTACAAATTGGAAAGTTCATGCATATTCATCCTGGTCCCCCCGTGGGGAATGAACCCACAACCCTGGCGTTGCAAGCGCCATGCTCTAACCAACTGAGCCACACGGGACCTGGGCTCTGGTGGTACTGGGGCTGGGGCGGGGCGGGGAGGTGGCGCCGGAAATACCGGACCGTGCAGGCGTACTGGCTCCCTGAGCACTGAGCCTGCCCAACCTTACCAGGTTGAATGGTCCCGTACCCCTGCCAGTGCGGCGAGGTGGAATAGCCCGCACTGGGCTATGCTGGCGAACCGGGGACACCATTTGTAAGGCTGGTGCCATGTACGCCGGCCCGAGGAGACGCACTGGTGGCCAGATGCGTTGGGCCGGCTTCATGACATCCGGCTCAATACTCACTCTAGCCCGGCCGATACGAGGAGCTGGAATGTACCGCACCGGGCTATGCACACGTACAGGAGACACCATGCGCTCTACTGCGTAACACGGTGTCTGCCCGTACTCTCGCTCTCCACGGTAAGTACAGGGAGTAGGCGCAGGTCCCCTACCTGACTTCGCCACACTCCCTTTTAGCCCCCCCCGCCCCCCCCAATACATTTTTGGGGCTGACTCACAGGCTTCCTACCGCGTCGTCGTGCTGCCTCCATTCGCCGGTATCCCTCCTCGCACTGCGCAGAGAATCCCAGGCGGGCTCCGGCATTCGCCCTGGGTCGATCACCCACCTGTCGGTCTCCTCCCACGTAGTGTAGCCCAGATCCTGCTCCCATTGCCATAAATCCTGTGTAGGTGGGTCCTGTTGCTGTTTCACAGCTGCTTGGTCCTTTTGCGGTGGGTGGTTCTGTAACGGTCGTCTTGTGGTGAATGAGCGACCAAAGCGCATCGTGAAATGTTGACATAATGATGTTATTTAAACAAACACGAACCACGAAATAACACTTGATAATTAACAATAAACAAACGACGTAGACTGACCTAAAACATGTGAACTTACATATAATGAAGAACGCACAAACAGGTACAGACTACAAACAAACGATACAGTCCCGTGTGGTAACATATACGGACACAGGAGAAACCAACACCACAACAAACAATGTGAAACAACCTACCTATAATGGTTCTCAATCAGAGGAAACGTCAAACACCTGCCTCTGATTGAGAACCATACAAGGTCAATTAACAATGACACTTAACATAGAACAAACAACACAGACTGCCCACCCAGCTCACGTCCTGACCCACTAAACACAACTATACAAAAGGAAAACAAGGTCAGGAACGTGACAGATGTGGTGATTGACAGAGTCGAAAGCCTTGGCCAGGTCAATGAATACGGCTGCACAGTATTGTTTCTTATCGATGGCTGTTAAGATATTGTTTAGGACCTTGAGCGTGGCTGAGGTGCACCCATGACCAGCTCTGAAACCAGATTGCATAGCGGAGAAGGTGCGGTGGGATTCGAAATGGTCGGTAATTGTTTGTTGACTTGGCTTTCGAAGACCTTAGAAAGGCAGGGTAGGATAGATATAGGTCTGTAGCAGTTTGGGTCAAGAGTGTCCCCCCTTTGAAGAGGGGGATGACCGCAGCTGCTTTCCAATCTTTGGGAATCTCAGACACTAGAAAGAGAGGTTAAACATGCAGTAATAGGGGTTGCAACAATTTCGGCAGATAGTTTAGAAAGAAAGGGTCCAGATTGTCTACCCCGGTTGATTTGTAGGGTCCAGATTTTGCAGGTCTTTCAGAACATCAGTAACTGGATTTGGGAGAAGAGAAATGGGGGAGGCTTGGGCGAGTTGCTGTGGGGGGTGCAGTGCTGTTGACGCGGGTAGGGGTAGCCAGGTGGAAAGCATGGTTTATTGAAATTCTAAATTATTGTGGATTTATTGGGGTGACAGAGTTTCCTATCCTCAGTGCAGTGGGCAGCTGGGAGGAGGTGATCTTTATTTTCCATGGACTTTACAGTGTCCCAGAACTTTTTTGAGTTTGTGTTGCAGGAAGCAAATTTCTGCTTGAAAGCTAGCCTTGGCTTTTCTAACTGCCTGTGTATATTGGTTTCTAACTTCCCTGAAAGTTGCATATCACGGGGGCTGTTCGATGCTAATGCAGAACGCCATAGGATGTTTTTGTGTTGGTTAAGGGCAGTCAGGTCTGGAGAGAATCAAGGGCTATATCTGTTCCTGGTTCTAAATTTCTTGAATGCTTATGCTTATTTAAGATGGTGAGGAAGGCATAAAAAAAAATAACCAGGCATCCTCTACTGACGGGATGAGGTCAATATCCTTCCAGGATACCCGGACCAGGTCGATTAGAAAAGGCCTGCCTCACTGAAGTGTTTCAGGGAGCGTTTGACAGTGATGAGTGGAGGTCGTTTGACCGCTGACCCATTACGGATGCAGGCAATGAGGCAGTGATCGCTGAGATCTTGGTTGAAAACAGCAGAGGTGTATTTAGAGGGCAAGTTGGTTAGGATGATATCTATGAGGGTGCCCGTGTTTACGGTTTTGGGGTGGTACCTGGTAGGTTCATTGATCATTTGTGTGAGATTGAGGGCATCAAGCATAGATTGTAGGGTGTTAAGCATGTCCCAGTTTAGGTCATAGCATCACGAGCTCTGAAGATAGATGGGGGGCAATCAGTTCACATATGGTGTCCAGAGCACAGCTGGGGCAGAGGGTGGTCTATAGCAGGCGGCAAGGTGAGAGACTTGATTTTAGAGAGGTGGTTTTTAAAGTGGAAGTTAAAATTGTTCTCTGTAGTGGCTAGCAGGTGGACACTGTGCTCATAATGCACATTGAGAGTTTACTCAAGGGTGGAAATGGAAACAATAGCTTTGACCTTGAGGAATAAATTAAGGGAGGTGCTAGCACATGTGCAAAAGAGGTTAATGACAGGCCTCGGTTAATGAGTCTGTGTGTGATTGTCAGAAAACGACAGCTTTATTCTCTATTGCAAAAAGGTAGTGAAGAGAAAGCACAACTCTTTCATTACCTCACCCTCTCCCCCCTCTCTCTCACTCCCTCTCCTCACCTCCTCTGTGCTGTGCTTAATGACTGCCTCTCCAAAAGGGCTGTTTATGCTAATGTTGTAATTTATCTGTAAGGGAAAGGGCAGAGTGGTTGAGACAATAACCTGGCTGGCATTGAGATCTTTCTCCCTCTTCTCTCTCCTTCCTTCTCCCTCTCCCAGCTTCTCCCTCTCCCATCTTTTCTCTCTCTGTCCTTCTCAGTCTCCCACCTTCTCTCTCCCTCCTTGTCTCTCTCTCTTTTTCTCCGCTCTCTCTCTTGCTCCCCCCTCGCTCTATGCTAAAGGCTGAAGGATTCATAAAGGCCTACACAAAAGAATAGCGTTGCGGGCTGTTCCTCAACACAGTATTATGACTGGAACACCTATTAGGAGCATAAAGACACTAATGTGATTCACATATCAGCCCTCTGACGGGCTGCTGGAGAGAAGAGGAGAGCTCCTTGTGTACACGCTCCTTGTGTATGCAAACACACTGAGTGCTGAGATTACAAAAGAGATTACAGATGCTCAAACATGACATTTGAACACTGAAGAGCCAAAAAGTTCTCTGTCTATTACTGTGGCAATGCAAGCCCTCTGTAATTTCACATCTAAGTGCTTTTCATCAGAATGACACACTATGCCCAGTCAGGCTCCAGATACATAGCACAATTTGTTTTTCTTCTAAATGGCCTCCATTTTCTTTCCAAGACTATAATCAGTGAAGTGAAACCATCCATTTCTGCCCTCCCATTTCTTCCAGATAGCAGCCGTCTACGAGTGACAACAGTCGATTTGGATCAGATAAATATTATTGGGTAGTTGCACGGATCACAAACTCGAGCAGACAGGTTTTTTCTTTCTGAGCAACTTTATAAGCGTTGGGTTGATCAATGTTTGGATGGGTTGTTCAACAATGTGTGTTGAGCTGACAAGTGACAGGTTTGGCCAGCATAACTGAAAAATATTATTGAGTGGAAGACAAAATAAATCAAAATACTTTTTATTTTGTGTGGAATAATTCCAGTTTCCAGAACAATAGTAAGCAGGAGTTGTGGAGACATCACTGTTGTTGGTCGGTTTGATCTGAGAGATTTCTCTTGTATCCGTCAGCTCGATTTGACTTTTAACATTCATTCTCACGGTAACTGGTGCCGAGCGGCCAAACCTTTTTTTTCACCACTTTGAAGATCATAGATTTGTACATCCCAAATACCCCAGCTGCATTCCTTTTCAACCAGATCATAATCTTGCCATTGTGAGGCACCTGGGAAGCTGTAGAACAGAAGGTGATGGTCTGGTGAGAAGACAGGTTGGACCATGTATCCTGGTTTGGGTTCACTTCTACTCTAATAAGCCATTGAGGCTTTCTAGTACTGTTTGCTGTCACTTATGTTAAATTGGCACCACTAATTTCTCCATGGAATTATTCAGAAGCACACAATGTTACAGAACGTTGAGAAATAAACATATTCTGAAGAACAGAGATGCTTCACAGGTGTAGCACATGGGGATGTGTGAAACGTACTCCTCAGCCTGACATAGCTGTTACAATTGTTCAATAAACCAGTAGTCTCATTTCTCAATTACAGTGGCTCAATGTATTCTTATTTACCATCACTCTTTTAAACTTGACAGTATGAATTACATGACAAAACCCTTTTTAAATGCACCACGTTTCCCCCTATGTATTATCACCATGAATTATTATTGTATATAGTGTTCCTATATTTATTAAATAGTTAATTCCTATCAATATGCAAACTCATCATAATAACAAATAAAACATGTTTAAAACCTGTTTGGGATAGGGGGCAGCATTTTCACTTTTGCATGAAATGCGTGCCAAGAGTAAACTGCCTGCTACTATTGGATAAGAAACACTCTGAAGTTTCTAAAACTGTTTGAATGATGTCTGTGAGTATAACAGAACTCATATGGCAGGCAAAAACCTGAGAAAAATCCAACCAGGAAGTGGGAAATCTGAGGTTTGTAGTTTTTCAAAGCTTGGCCTACCGAATACACTGTGTCTATGGGGTTAAGTTGCACTTCCTACGGCTACGTTGGCAACACGGTCATTTAATGTGAGAGGCTCAACTATGTTAGGATTTACCTAAAGTTTTCCATCGCCCCCATTCACTCACATACTCACACTCACACACAGGAGCTGTACCCGCGGTCTCTCTTTAGCACACTCAGATCACGGCGTCACCTCGTACAGGTGAGCAGCCTTCTAGTAGGCTAGCTAGCAAAATGGCTAATGGCTCATTTCCAAGTGGTCTAAACACACACATAAAACATTCATATTGTTTAAAAACAGATTTGCTACTGATTAAATAACACACTGTAACATTCTGACATGAACAAATACATTCTAAATCGCATTCATACCTGAAATACATAAATAAATCACACAGAGCTGAGTGAGCTAGTGAGCTGAGAAGCCCCATGCGCCCCTATAGGAATTCCTAGGTATAACCAGTCATACCAATCAAATAGAGCACACAGAACTTACTGTCAACATTCAGATAAATAATAGCATATTTCTTACTTATACACATTATGATTCTATATTATTATTTTGTTATTATTAAGGCACATTTAATTCTATCACATTCGCGCCAGGCATGGGCCGAATCGAGAGGAAGTGGTACTTGCTAGCATGCAGAATAAGCAATCACATCAACTCTATATATTGTATCAACTGGACAATCCCCTCAGTTATCACTCTATCTTTTTGTGGAATGACCTCTGTCTATGTGTCATTGGAACAGCATGGTAGAGTGCTAATGTAGGACACTGGACACAGCAGTGTTTTGAGTTTCTTCGAGCTCACGTACAGTATGGGCGCAAGCGGGAAGTGTTGAGTCAGGGTGTGTGTGACTGTGTTACGTTCTGTCTGACTCTACTGTGTTAATTATGGGTGACTTCCTTAGGTCATGCGTGACTGCATTAAAATAGGTTGGGTATGCAGAGTGCACAGAACACCTATCTCTAGTGTACAGACACAAGTTTAGTCAACTTCTGCTGTGTTTGCAGAAAGGGTTGAAATGGTAGTTCATTGGCTCATGGTGTAAGGGCTGCAACAAGTACTTATTTGCTTTAGGAGTAAAGTATGCTACTGCAGCAACTGATGGTTAAGGTGTGACTGTGAATACAGTGCATACATATAGCTCTCTTGTTAGCTTTGTTGCTAGTTGTGAGGTTTCTACTTAGATTTTGAGGTTCCGTTACTGATGAAGAAACAGAGAGTGTTAGAGATGAGTACCACGGCCACACTCAATCTGCTGTTGTTGTCAACTCAAAGGCTTATTGGAGAATTCCACCTACAGCAACACGGCTAACAGCGACACGAGATGACAAGCACAATGTTTATACCACCAACACTCTCCACTTCGTCACAATTCATTATAGTCCAAGAGGATTTATTGTTCTACATCTGCATTTCCTCACCACTCCTAGAGCCAATATCAGGCGATCTCAACCACTTAGCCCTTTCCATTTCCTCACCACTCCTAGAGCCAATATCAGGCGATCTCAACCACTTAGCCCTTTCCGTTTCGTCAGGCACGTTTGTGGAAGTCAAAAGCCTCGCAGTTGCCACTCGTCCTTTGTTGGATCCAGGTGGTTTCTGCTTTAGGGGCGTGACGCAGGGGATTTTTATTTAGAGTGACTGGAGTAGGTCAGGTGAAGACAATAGTCAGCACTAAAGGCTAATTAGACCCAGGAAAGCTGGCGATTCGCAAAATGCTGAGGATCTCCTATCTAATCAAGTCTGACTTTTCAGGGGAAAGGAGAGGTAATGTGAAGAGAGGGGGAGTCTTCGGTGATAAAAGAGACCTTTCAGAGCACTGCCCAGTGCAGAGATACCAGGCCCAACTTTCAGAGCACTGCAGCATTCGGAGACACAAGGCCCACCTTCCAGACCACTGCCGAGTGCAGTGATACCAGGCCCACCTTTCTTCTCTTATTTTCTATTCCATTGAAACGAGCAGAGAAATAATTAAATTCTGAGTGTTTGATGATGTTTTCTTCTGTCTAAGTTTAGACAGATCCCAGATACAAACTTCAGTCATTGTTCACAATAAATCCAATACCAGCTGATTGTTGACTATTGCCATCGACATCAAACAGTGAAAAACCCATCCGTCAACACTTAATGAAGCAGATAGCTTACCGGTTATTTCTACTTGCACAATAACTGGCTGCACGTCAAGAGCTACAAGTTTTCCTCAGAAGATGAAAAATACTCTCATTGGCACAGACAATGATTGACAGCTCTTGGCAGTCCCGCCCATCTTGGGTATGAGCCACCAAGTACCTAGTCTTGCTTGCCAGGCTCATGGCTCTCTGCCCATGATGGCTTGTGTCAGAAACACAGAGGCGCTGGTAAGAGTCTACACTCTTAGAAAAAAGGGTTCCAAAAGAGTTTGTCGGCTATCGCCATAGGAGAACCCTGTTTGCTTCCAGGTAGAAACCTTTTGGTTCCAGGTAGAACTCTTTTGGGTTCCATGTAGAACCCTCTATGAAAAGGGTTCTACATGAAACTCAAAAAAGGTTCTACCTGGAACCAAAAGTGTTCTGTGGAACCAAAGAGGATTCTTTAAAGGGTTATCCTATGGGGACAGCCAAAGAACCGTTTAAGATTCTAGATAGCACCTTTTTTTCTAAGAGTGTACCATTTACCCAGCATCACTACGTGTGTGACTGTTGTGCACAGCTTGTGGTCCTGTSGTTTAAGCCAAGGCAAACAGTAGCACATCAGAGACAATATGGTGATAAAGAACCAGGTCAGGTCTGGATGGGCACGTTTACTCCTGTCACCTCATACATTATAGAAAGAGAGAGAGAGAGCGATGGAGAGAGTCTATAAAGGGAGAGAGAGACATATGGAGAGATGGAGACAGAAAGAAATAAGGAGTGTGTGTGTGCATGTGAGTGAGAAGTGAGAAGTGATCTCTGGCCCTGTCGGTCCGTCGGTCGGCCTGGTCCACTGTGCTAATGATCCTAGCGTGTCTGATTTGATGTGCTACATGCTTTGGCCTGGCAGGTGGGAACGGTCCTCATGGCACCCACAGCCACTTTGAACTGCCGAGCTAATATCAGCCAGTGCCACTTCTGCTGCTGCCTCCCTCTGATAACACACTCCAGGCACCACTGACCAGCCGCACAGGAACACCAGCCAATCTGAATAGGAGAACTTTAGAATCTTTAGAAAAAACAAGGGAAGAGATACAGGAAGAGAGAGAGAAGGAGGAGAGAGAGATAGAGAGACAGGGATAAAAAATAAAAAAGAATGAAAGAAAGAAAGAAAAAAATGAAAGGAAGAAAGAAAGAAAAAATGAAAGGAAGAAAGAAAGAAAGAAGCGGTTCCCTCGTTTCTGTTGAGGCATGCAGGCAATGAAAACAGAAAGTGTCATGTTTAACTTGACAGTTTAATCAAAGCCAAAAGTTAAAAAAATTAATTAAAAAAAGTCAAGAGTGGATGAGAAACGAAAGGCATGAGACTCCACAAATGATGGTTGAAAATGGAGCCGTACTGGATGGCTGCCCTTTTGCAAGCTCGGTCCCAGCTTTGCTATTTTGTGATTATTTTGTTGTTTATTTTTACTTTATTTTCACAAAATGTATCCTCTATAATTTCTTAAAACGGACAAGAAGTTTAACATCAGATCGGCAGCTACTTACCACAATTCCGGCATCAACTTCAACTCATCTGCCCTGGGCTCCCTCTGTAATTCCGACCCAATTTTTGGGCTACCCAAAAGGAAACGCCGGCATTACAGAGGCAAGGGGAATCCTGTTGAGATTAAGGTGAAGGGAAAACCGGCTACCTCTTCCCTCCCTTCTATTGGTACGGTCACTTGATAATAAGATGGATGACCTCCGATCATGGATTTGCTGCCAACTGCAATATTTTTTGCTTTAATGAAACATGGCTCTCAGACAAGATACCCCCATGGCTATCTAACTCGATGGATTCTCCTTTCACTGGGTGGACAGGACAGTGGAGTGGGGGAAGTCGAAGGGGGGGAGGGGTTTCCTCTTTATCAACACCAACTGGTGTTCTAACTCCAGCACGGTGGAACTGTTGACTCGCTGTTCATTTGTCTTTGAATACCTGATGGTCAAATGCCGACCCTTCTACCTCCGAGGGAGTTTTCAGCTGTTATCGTGAATGTATACATTCCACCTCGGGATAAGAAAAATAACAAGCTGCCACATAACGAACTGTACAAAGTTATAAACAAGCAGAAAAAACTCTATTCAGAGGCTGCTTTTTTGGTTGCCGGCAATTTTAATTCCACGTCACTAAGACATGCGATGCCCAACTTCCATCAACACGTCTCCAACACCACGAGGGGCAATACAGTCCTAGACCACTGTTATTCTACCCACAAGCAAGCATACAAGGCCTCCCTCGTCCACAATTCGGCAAATCAGTTCATGACTCKGTACTCCTGCTTCCTGTATACAAAGCAGAAACGCAAACAGGATGTACCCGTGACTCGCTCCATTGAGAAATGGTCACCAGAATCAGAGATTATGCTTCAGGACTGCTTTGCTAGCGTGGATTGGAATATGTTAAGAAATTTGGAAATGCATCGGCGGTGTTGTCACCACGGTGAAGGTTCGCTGCTTCCCCAATCAAATGTCCAGGATTAACACTAAGGTTTGCGCTAAACTAAAGGTTACCGCAGACAGAGCTATCATAGACAACCCTGTCAGCCTACAGGGAGGAGGTCAGTGTCCTGGCATTGTGGTGCCAGAGCAACAACCTCTCCCTCAATGTCAGTAACACCAAGGAGCTGATCGTGGTCTACAGGAAACAGGGGTGCGAGCACGCACCCATCCACATCGACGGGGCCGAAGTGGAGCAGGTCAAAAGCTTAAATTTCCTCGGTGTCCAAATCACTAAATATTTAAAATAGTCCAAACACACAAGCACAGTCGTGAAGAAGGCACGACAGCGCCTCTTCGGCATGGGATGGTGCGCGATTGACCCAGCGTTGTTTGGGTTTGGCCGGGGTAGGCCATCATTGTAAAGAAGAATTAGTTCTTAACTGACTTACCTAGTTAAATTTAAAAATATACAATACATGTTTTATCTCCATCACTCCAGAATCCTTGCACATTGTAAATATGGTATTGGAACTGACCCTGTATATAGTATGCTTACAAACTTATTGTGTTCTTAAAGTTTATTGTCACGCCCTGACCTTAGAGATCCTTTATTCTCTATTTTGGTTTGGTCGGGGTGTGACTAGGGTGGGCATTCTAGTTTCTTTATTTCTAGGTTGGCTTGGTATGGTTCCCAATCAGAGGCAGCTGTCTATCGTTGTCTCTGATTGGGGATCATATTTAGGCAGCCTTTTCCCACCTGTTTGTTGTTTTTGTGGATCTTGTTTGTGTTTAGTTGCCTTGAGCACTGCATAGCTTCACGTTCGTTCTTTCTTCCTTTATTGTTTTTTGCTGGTTCACGTTAAATAAAGATGATGAAACCCAACCACGCTGCACCTTGGTCCGATTCTTACAATAGCGTTCGTTACATTTATTGTGTTTTTTCTATATTATGTTGTTATTATTATTGAATTGTTGGGTTTTGAGTTAGCAAGAAAGGCATTTCACTGTACTTGTGCATTTTACATATCAACTTGGAATTGATAAGTAGCACAGGGCCATGGAGAGGCTGAGACACACAAAGTCAGAATGAAAAGAGAATGGAAAAGATTAAAAGAAAGAGAGTCAAGGGGGGGGAGATACAAAGAGAGAGAGAGGGGGGGGGGGGGGTGAGAGCGAGAGATAACTTTTTGGAACGTTTGTGTGTGTAATGTTTACTGTTCATTTTTAGTGTATAATGTTTATGGTTCATTTTTATTTCACTTTTGTTTATTAATTATTTCACTTCTTTGCAATGTAACATATCCCATGCCAATAAAGCCCTCAATTGAATGAAATTGAATTGAGAGTGAGAGGGAGAGAGAGAGGGGGATGAATAACAGAAAGGAAGACAGAGGGAGAGAGTGGGGTGAAATACAGAGAGAGAAGCGAGAGAGATAGAGAGAGAGGGGGGTGAGAGAGTGCCATAGAGAGAGAGAGGGGGTGAGAGAGTGCGATAGAGAGAGGGGGGGGTGAGATACAGAAAGGAAGACAGAGAGAGAGCGAGAGAGATAGAGAGAGAGGGGTGAGAGAGTGCGATAGAAGAGAGAGAGAAAGGGAGGGGTGAGATACAGAAAGGAAGACATAGAGATAAGAGAGAAAGAGAGCGGAGAGAGAAGTGAGAGAGAGCGAGAGGTAGATAGAGAGAGGGGGGCGTTTAAGCGAGAGATACAGTTGAAGTCGGAAGTTTACATACACCTTAGCCAAACACATTTAAACTTAGTTTTTCACAATTCCTGACATTTAATCCTAGTAAAAATTCCCTGTTTCAGGTCAGTTAGGTTCACCACTTTCTTTTAAGAATGTGAAATGTCTAAATAATAGTAGAGAGAATTGAATCTCTCGCTGGTGTGGGGTGNTTTTCAGCTTTTATTTCTTTCATCAATTCCCGAGTGGGTCAGAAGTTTTACATACACTCAACTTGTATTTGGTAGCAATTGCCTTTAAATTGGTTTAACTTGGGTCAAATCGTGTTTGGGTAGCCTTCCAGCTTCCCACAATAAGTTGGCGTGAATTTTGGCCATCTCTGCCTGAAGAGGCTGGTGTAAAATGATTCAGTTTGTAGCTCCTTGGTCGAGCGCTTTCAGTTATGCCACAAATTTTCTATGAGGGTTGAGTCAGGGGCTTTTGTGATGGCCACTCCAATCCTTGACTTTGTTGTCCTAAGCATTTGCACACTTTGGAGCTAGGCCTTGGGGTTCAATGTCCATTTGGAGACCATTTGCGACCAAGCTTAACTTCCTGACTGATGTCTTGAGAATGTTGCTTCAATATCAATACATTTTCCTTCCTCGTGAGGCCGGATTCTATTTTGTGAAGTGCACAGTCCTCCGTAGCAAAGCACACCACAACATTGATCTGCCACCCAGTGCTTTCACGTGCTTCACAATGCATTGCTTGCCTGTTTAGGGTTTAGGCTGGGTTTATGTACAGCACTTTGAGATATCAAGCTGATGTAAGAAGGGTATCCTAATACCAATTGTGTTTGATTTGTTCTTTGGCTTGCAAAGCACCCCCTTTTTCCTCCAAACAAATAAACGATGGTCATTATTGCCAAGACAGTTCTATTTTTTGTTTATCAGACAGAGGACATTTCTCAGTAAGTGATATTTGTCCCCATATTGGCAGTTGCAAAACTGTAGTCTGCGTTTTTTATGGCGGTTTTCGAGAGTGGCATCTTCCTTGCTGAGAGGCCTTTCAGGTTATGTTTTGACAATAAGGATCGTTTATCTGTGGATATAGATTTTTGTAATGTTTCTCAGCAATCTTACAAGGTCTTTGCTGTTGTTCTGGATTGATTTGCACTTTTTGCACAAAGTAACGTTCAGAGACAGAATCATCTCCTTTCTGAGCGGTATGACGGCTGCGTGGTCCCATGGTGTTTATACTTGCCGTACTATTGTTTGTATCAGATGAACGTGGACTTCGGGCATTTGGGAAATTGCTCCCAAAGGATGAACATACCAATTTATTTTCTGAAGTTTCTTGGCTGATTTTTTTGATTTTTATGTATGATGTCAAGCAAAAAGGCACTGAGTTTGAAGGTAAGCCTTGAAATCATCACAGGTACACCTCCAATTGACACAAAATAGTCAATTAGCCTATCAGAAGTCTTTCTAAGCCATGACATACTTTTCGGGAATTTTCAAGCTGTTTAATAGCACAGTCAACTTAGGTGTATGTAAGACTTCTGACCCACTGGAATTGTTGATACAGGTGAATTATAAGTGAAATAATCTGTGCTCTGTAAACAATTTGTTTGGAAAAAGTTAACTTGTGTCATGCACAAAGTAGATGTCCTAACCGACTTGCCAAACTTATAGTTTGTTAACAAGAATGTTTGTTGGTGTGGTAACAAACAGTTTTAATAACTCCAACCTAAGTGTGATGTAAAATTCCGACTTCAACTGTACTACACAACTCATACTTCAGATACATACACCTACATACACATACAAAATTCACCGCACTTATTGGGCTGGGAAGCTCTTGTGCGAGCCTACCCGACACACGTTTTGACCCAGTTAATCAAATTTAAAAGGCAATGCTTACCCAAATACTAATTTGAGTGTATTGAAAGGCTTCGAAGAGTGGTTTAGAGTCAGTCCGAGGAGAGCAAGGGATTCGGAAAAAAACATTTATTCCGCGAGGAAACAATCAACAGCGAAAGAGGGTGCTCCGACACAGGCGTTAAAAACACTCCAAATAGTACGATACACCGGTACACACGTGAACATCGGAAAATAAATGAAAGGAACTCCTGTTAGCACAAAAACAGCAAACAAGCCCGCACAAGACACAGGTGGGCCAACTGGAACTAAATTACCCCACCCAAAACCCAAACAAGGAAACAGGTGAACCAATTACACCAAATAAACGAAAAGGGGAAAAAGGGATCGGTGGCAGCTAGTAGACCGGGTGACGACGACCGCGAGCGTCCGCGCCCGAACAGGAAGGGGAGCCCCTTCGGTGATAGTCGTGACAGTGTACATACATATATACATACATACATGACATACATAATACAGGGCAAAATAAATACAGATAAAAAATAAACAGAAAGTCATTTGAACCCAAGTCTGACACAAGAGAAGATTCTATGTGGAGACCAGTCCTATACATCATCTATATACACATCTATTATACAATATATATACACACTCTATATGTACACCATCTTATACACCATCTGATATACACCATCTATGTTAACCCTCTATATACACCATCTAATCTTACACCATCTATATACATCAATCTATATACCCATATATATACACAATATATATACACCATATATATACCACTCTATTATCTACCATCTATATACACCATATATATTACACCTCTATTGATACACACTTATAGTATACACCTCCTAATATACACACTCTTATATCACATCATCTATATACACACCTCTATATGACACCATTATATACATCATTTATATACGACCAGTCTATTCACACCTCTTATTACATCACTTATATGACACCATCTATATACACCATCTATATACACATCTATATACTACTATATATACACCACTCTAGTATAGTCGTGCTATATATACACCATCTTTATACAACCATCTATATACCATCATCTATTATACACCTCTATAAACCCATCTATATACACCATACTATGATACATCATCTTATATTACACCATCTATATACACCATCGTATATACACCAATCTATATACACTATAGTATACACACTCTATTAGTCTGTATATATACACCATCGTATATACACCATCTATCATACATCATCTATATACAACACATCTAATATACACCCTCTATATACACCATCTATATACCACCATCTATACACCATCTATATAACCTTCTATATTTACCCATTCTATATACGCACTATATATACACACTCGTATATACACCCATCTATATACACCTAATATACACGACATATATATACCACACTCGTATATACACCATCTATATAAGTTTTAAAGCATAATTTCCAGTTTTTAAACGCAATCTTCCATAGTTTATAGATGGTTTAAACTAACTTACCTTAGCAATCTATAGAAATGTCAGCTGTGACATGGCGCCTAATCTGAGTGACTGTCAGTGACTTGGCATTAACAAGAGGAAACTTGCTGTGCCACACAAGTTAAATGCTTCCTGGCTGTATTATACTATTCCTAACTAACAGGAAGTTGAGACCCTTTCCTTCAAAATATATATAAAAAACACAAAAGAAACAGTACAGATACAGACCAGAACCCAGCCACAGCCGATCAGAACCAGCCACCAGCCGTCAGAACCCAGACACAGCAGGGACCAGAACCCAAGCCACAGCAGACTAGAACCCAAGCCACACGCAGACCAAGAACCAGACACAGCAGATAGAACCCAGGACACAGCAAGACCAGAACCCCAGCCACAGGCAGGACCAGAAACCCAGCCACAGCAGACCAGATACCAGCCACAAGCAGACCAGACCAGCCACAGCCGATCAGAACCGACACAGCCGACCAGAACCAGCCACATCGAGATCAGAACCCAGCCACAGCAGACCAGAACCCAGCCACAGAGACCAGGACGCCACAGGCGATTCACAGAATCAGACCCAGCACCAGAACACCAGGACACAGCAAGACCAGAACCCAGACACAGCAGACCAGACCCAGACACAGGAGACAGAACCCACGCCTACAGAGACCAGAACCATCCGAAGCCAGGAACCAGAACCCAGACACAGCAGATCAGAACCCAGCCAGGAGACCAGAACCCAGACCACAGCGAGATTCAGAACCAGCCCACAGCAGACCAGAACCCGACACAGCAGACTCAGAACCCAGCACAGCAGACCAGAACCCATGCCACAGAGACCAGAACCCGAGCCACAGGACCAGACACCGAGACACAGCAGACAGGAACCCAGCCACAGCAGACCAGAACCAGCACAGCAGACAGAACCCAACACAGCAGATCAGAACCCAGACACAGCAGATCAAACCCAGTCCACAGCAGACCAGGAACCCAGCCACTGCAGACCAGAACCCAGCCAACAGCAGACCAGACCCAGCCACAGCAGACCAGAACCCATGACCAGAAGACCAGAACCCAGACACGCAGACCCAGACGATCAGAACCAGACACAGCGGATCAGAACCCATGAACAGCGGATAGAACCCAGACATCACGCAGGACTAGAACCCAGCACACAGCAGACCAGAACCAGCCAGCAGACAGAACCAGCCAAGACAGAACCCAGCCACAGCAGACCAGAACCCAGCCACAGCAGATCAGAACCCAGCCACAGCAGGACCAGAACCCAGCCACAGCAGACCAGAACCCAGCCACAGCAGATCAGAACCCAGACACAGCAGACCAGAACCCAGCCACAACAGACCAGAAACCCAGACACAGCAGATCAGAACCCAGCCATAGCAGACCAGAACCCAGCCACAGCAGACCAGAACCCAGCCACAGCAGACCAGAACCCAGCCACAGCAGATCAGAACCAGACACAGCAGATCAGAACCCAGCCACAGCAGACCAGAACCCAGCCACAGCAGACCAGAACCCAGCCACAGCAGACCAGAACCCAGCCACAGCAGATCAGAACCCAGACACAGAGACACAAGAACCCAGCCACAGCAGATCAGAACCCAGCCACAGCAGATTCAGAACCCAGCCAAGCGAAAAAAACAAACAGAACCCAGACACAGCGGATCAGAACCCAGCCACAGCAGCAGGACATCTGAACAGCAGATCAGAACCCAGCCCAGCAGATCAGACCCAGCACAGCCAGACAGAACCCAGCCACAGCAGACCAGAACCCAGCCACACCGCCAGACCAGAACCCAGCCACAGCGGACCAGAACCCAGCCACACGCAGCAGGACATTGACAGAGCGGATCAGACCAGAACCCAGCCACAGCAGACCAGAACCGAGCCACAGCAGATTCAGAACCCAGACACAGCAGACCAGAACCCAGCCACAGCGGACCAGAACCCAGCCACAGCGGATCAGAACCCAGCCACAGCGACCAGAACCCAGCCACAGCAGCAGGACATCTGACAGAGCGGATCAGAACCAAGAACATCTGACGAGCCTCAGAGTTTGAGCCCAGGTGGTTCAAGCTGAGCCAAAAAACAATTGTTCCACTTTTTACTTATTTTTCTTTGTGTGCACCAGATGCTATCCATTTCATTCCAGGTTATTTTTAGCGGCGCTGCTTGGCAGTCATGTTTCACTCATCTTTAACAGGGCAGAGGAGGGAGAGTGGCTCTGACAGGTCAACATGAGGTAAGCAGGAAGGTTATCCAAAAACCTGCAGAACAGCACAGAGCCAAGTCTGGTTTTTAGCTCTCAGAGAGAAGTCAAACCACAGCTCTGAGAGTTTTACAGAATGAAAGCAAAAAGGCAGACAGGCGGACAGGCGGACAGACAGACAGGCGGACAGACAGACAGACAGACAGTCGGACAGACAAACAGGCAGCCAGCGGACAGACAAACAGGCAGACAGACAGACAGCAGACAGGCGGAAGACAAACAGGCAGGACAGGCGGAAGACAAACAGGCGACGACAACAGGCAGACAGGCAGACAGACAAACGGCAGACAGGCGACAGACAAACAGGCAGACAGACAGGCAGACAGGCGGACAGACAAACAGGCAGACCAGGCGGCAACAAACAGGCGACAGACAAACAGCAGACAGGCAGACAGACAAACAGGCAGACAGGCGACAGACAAACAGCAGACAGACGGCAGACAGGCGGACAGACAAACAGGGAGACAGGCGACAGACAAACAGGCAGACAGGCGGACAGACAAACAGGCAGACAGACGGGCAGGCGGACAGACAGACAGGCAGACAGACAGACAGGCAGACAGGGGACAGACAGACAGGCAGACAGGCAGACAGGCAGTGTGTGTGTTCTATCACAGTAGGGAAGGAAGGGAGTCATTCATACCGACATCAGGCTGTGTGGTTAATTCATACTGACATCAGGGCTGTATGGTTCATTCATACTCGACATCAGGCTGTGTGGTTCATTCATACTGACCATTCAGTTGCTGTGTGGTACATTTCATACTGACATTCAGGCTGTGTGGTACATTCATGACTGACATCAGGCTGTGTGGTACATTCAGACTGACCACAGTCATGACTCCCTCGGCTGTTCTGGTACATTCAGTGACTGACCATCAGGGCTGGTGGTGGTACATTCAGACTGACCTAATCAGGCCTTGTGTGGTACATTCAGACTGACACAGCATGACATCAATCAGGCTGTGTGGTACATTCAGACTGACCACAGCATGACATCAGGCTGTATGGTACATTCAGACTGACCATCAGGCTGTATGGTATGGTACATTCAGACTGACCACAGCATGACATCAGGCTGTGTGGTTCATTCTCAGATGTTTTTAAATAGAGGAAGGGGAGGTATAGACATTAATTAGATAAAACATTAATTACATAAAGGAAATTAACTAGAGTGCTCAGCACCCCATGTTAAGCAATGAATTGAACGATTGTGTTCCACAGATGTAAAACCCACGGCAGTATGAATACATGTTGATTTAATGTGTTCAAATTGTGCCCAGAAGAAAGAATACAGTAGTAGTATATTTGTAAAAATTCCACATCCACAGCCGGACTTCCTTCAAAATATATATATTTTTTAAATAAAAAAACGAATAAAAACAGAGCAGAACAGATCAGATCAGAACCCAGCCTCAGCCGATCAGAACCCAGCCTCAGCCGATCAGAACCCAGCCACATATATATTTGTAAAAATTGCTCATCCAGTATATATTTGTAAAAATTGCTCATCCAGTCATGGAATATGTAAAGGATTACTTTCTGCAGGCTTTTTGATAGTATACTTTTCCATTTCCAACCTGACCTCTGCCTTCTCAGACACACACACGAATGGACGCACGCATGGGCACAGACACGCGTACACACTCAACATACACACACACACACACACACATGGGCGCAGAAGAAGTTAGAGGAAAAACAAAAAGAAATGGAGGAACTTATTCAAGAAAGATCCAGTGTAATATATTATAAAAAATAAAGCGAAATGGATGGAATATGGGGGAAAATGCACCAAATTATTTTTTAATCTTCAACAGAAATTATACCAAAAATAATTTACTGAAACTTGTTACAAATGACGGAGTCACCCATGATTCACCAAACGATATTTTGGTAGAGCTAGCAAAGTATTTTAAGCATGTGTTTTCATTTCAGGCTCCTCCATCTCCAGTAACTCCAGTTAATTGTATGGATTTTTTCCCCTATTAATATTGTAAAATTAACAGCCGTACAGAAAGACTCATGTGAAGGTAAAATTACAGAGGAGGAACTTCTTGATGCAATTAAAGCCTTTAAATCCGTGAAAACTCCAGGGCTGGGTGGCATACCAGTGGAAGGATACCAAACTTTTTTAAACGTATTCAGTGGAACATTATTAGCAGTTTTTAACCACTCCTATAAAAATGGTAGATTATCAGATACTCAACAAGAAGGTCTGATTTCATTATTACTGAAACAGGAGCCAAGTGGTAAATATAAAGATCCAGTCCATTTAAAAAATTTGACACTTCAGTGTTGTGATGCAAAAATTCTAGCATAGTGCATAGCGCATAGAATTTAAAAACTATTGTCGGATATTATTCAACCTAATCAGACAGTTTTTTTTTTACATGGACGATACATTGGAGATAAGATAAGTACCGGAAACAACAGAACACTATGAAAAATCTGGGAAACCAGGCATGGTATTCATAGCTGACTTTGAAAAGGCTTTTGATAAAGTATGACTGGAATGTACTGTATATATAAATGCCTGGAATATTTATATTTTGGAGAATCTTTTATACAATGGCTTAAAGTTACGTATAATAATCCTAGGTGTAAAATAGTAAAGAATGGCTACATCTCAGAAAGTATTAAACTGTCAAGAGGAGTAAAACAAGGTTGTCCACTATCGGCATATATATTTATTATGGCCATTGAAATGTTAGCTGTTAAAATCAGATCCAACAATAATATTAAGGGATTAGAAATCCAGGGCTTAAAAACAAAGGTGTCGTTGTGAACTGATGATTCATGTTTTCTATTAAATCCACAATTAGGATCCATTCACAGCCTCATAGAGGATCTAGATACGTTGTATAACCTCTCTGGATTACAACCAAATTGTATTATATTACGTATTGGATCGCGAAAAAAATACAAATTTTACATTACCATGTAGTTTACCAATAAAATGGTCTGACGGTGATGTGGACATACTCAGTATTCATATCCCGAAAGAAATTATCATCACAATACATTTATATATAAAGTTAGCAAAAAATAGATAAGATCTTGCTCACTATGGAAAAGGAAAAATACCTGGTCTATTGTGAAAAAATCACAATGATTGAACTCTTTAGTCATATCCCCTTATGGCCTTCCTTACACCTAGCGACCTGTTTTTTTATTATTATATGGAGCAAAAAATATTTCATTTTATTTGGAAGGGCAACGCAAGACAAAATTAAAGAGACTATTTATATAATGAATAATGAATTCGGAGGCAGAAGATGAATAAATATTAATGCATTTAGACGTCTCACTAAAGACTTCAGTCGTCGATCAATAAGGATCTCTCTGTACTTTCACTCCGTTCAATCTTTCCTTCGATCCTGATAGTCTCCCAGTCCCTGCGCTGAAAAGCATCCCCACAGCATGATGCTGCACCACCGTGCTTCACCGTAGGAATAGTGCCAGTTAGCAAAACATTTATAAAAACCTGTTTTCACTTTGTCATTATGGGGTATTGTGTGTAGATTGATTAGAAAGTCATTTATACATACAAATATACATATAATACATTTTAGAAAAGCGCTTAAACGTAACAAAATGTGGAAAATGTCAGAATACTTCCGCTTTCTGAATACACTGTAGCTTGTTTTGGTCGCAGGGTCCAAAATGGCTGAAAGAATTGCAACATTTACCTGGAGCTAACTCTGCAAATACACTGCTGGGTGATTTGAAAAGTCATAGTCTTCAACAATAATATAAAACACTTTTAGCAAAAAAATTTAACTTTAATTTACAATCTTGTAGAAAACTATGAGAATACAAAGGTTCAGAACTTTTGTAAACATCACACAGGCAAATTATATATTTTTTAAATGGATGGTTTAAGATATAGATGGGAGGGGTTGAGTGGAGCTGAAGGATGGGACTAAAAACAAAAGATAACTAATGTAAAATACACTGTGTCCATAAAATGTATATAGTGTTCAGAACATTTGTGAAACAGCACAGTTAAAAATATATGGCAAATAGAAATCAAACTGGATGGTCTTCAGAGCTAGATGGGAGAGTCGAGGTAGATGAAGCATGGGACTGGACGGTCTTCAGAGCTAGATGGGAGAGGCGAGGTAGATGAAGCATGGGACTGGATGTCTTCAGAGCTAGATGGGAGAGCCCGAGGTAGATGAAGCATGGGACTGGACGGTCTTCAGAGCTAGATGGGAGAGGTCGAGGTAGATGAAGCATGGGACTGGACGGTCTTCAGAGCTAGATGGGAGAGGTCGAGGTAGATGAACATGGGACTGGATGGTCTCAGAGCTAGATGGGAGAGGCGCGAGGTAGATGAAGCATGGGAGCGATGGGGATGTCTTCAGAGCTAGATGGGAGAGGCGAGGGTAGATGAAGCATGGGACTGGATGGTCTTCAGAGCTAGATGGGAGAGGTCGAGGGTAGATTAAGCATGGGACTGGAGGTCTTCAGAGCTAGATGGAGAGGCGAGGTGATGAACACTGGATAATAAACAAACAAAAGATTCCTATTGTAAAATACTTTGTGTCCGTAAAATGTTTATAGTATGTGTTGTAAATTGTATATAATATGTATAAGCTGGAAGTAGAAGCTTAAAGATTTGTTGTCCATTAGTTTACTCCCATTAGGGGAGAGGTTAGGGAAGGTTAGGAAAATAATAAAGGAAAATATACTTAAAAATATATGATATACGGTACCTATCAAAAGTTTGGACACACCTACATCATTTTCTTTATTTTTATATTTTCTACATTGTAGAATAATAGTGAAGACATCAAAACTATGAAATAACACATATGGAATCATGTAGTAACCAAAAAAGTGTTAAACAAATAATAAATATATTTTTGATTTAGATTCTTCAAAGAAGGCGCCCTTTGCCTTGATGACAGCTTTGCACACTCTTGGCATTCTCTCAACCAGCTTCACCTGTAATGCTTTCCTACAGTTTTGAAGGAGTTCCACATATGCTGAGCATTTGTTGGCTGCTTTTTCTTCACCTCTGCGATCCAACTCATCCCAAACCAATCTCAATTTGAGGGTCGGCATTGGACTGGTATTGTGGGCCAGTCATCAGATGCAGCACTCCTCACTCTTCTTCTGGTCAAATAGCCCTTACACAGCCGAGGTGTGTTGGGTCATTCTTCCTGTGAAAGAACAACGGAGTAGTATCCCACTTAAGCGCAAACCAGATGGGATGGCGTATCGCTGCAGAATGCTGTGGTAGCCATGCTGGTTAAGTGTGTCTTGAATTCTAAATAAATCACTAACAGTGTAACCAGGAAAGCACCCCCACACCATCACACCTCCTTCTCCATGCTTCACGTTGGGACCCGAACTCGGCAAACCTGGCTTCGGGACAAGAKTGAATATCCTTGAGTGGCCCAGCCAGAGCCCGGACTTGAGCCCGATCTAACATCTCTGGAGAGACCTGAAAATAGCTGTGCAGCAATGCTCCCCATCCAGCCTGACAGAGCTTGAGAGGATCTGCAGAGAGGAATGGAAGAAATTCCCCAAATACAGGTGTGCCAAGCTTGTAGCGTCATACCCAAGAAGACTCAAGGCTGTAATCGCTGTCAAAGGTGCTTCAACAAAGTACTGATTAAAGGGTCTGAATACTTATGTAAATGTGATGTGATGTTTTTTATTTGTAATAAATGTGCAAAKAWWTTTTTAAACCTGTTTTCGCTTTGRCATTATGAGATATTGTGTGTAGATTAATGAGGACAAAAAAACAATTTCATAAATTTTAGAATAAGGCTGTAACGTTTTGTCTTATTACATTTTTAAACAATATATGGGGGTTTGGAAATGATGCAGACAATTACATTTGATGGAAGGTGAAATCTATCTGCAAGATTAAAGCTGATTTACCCTCTAAAAAATATAAAAAACTTTCATTGGTGTCTTAAAAAAGACCTCGTCTCTGTCTGACCACTTCTATAGGGAGATTGTTTCCCTGAGGATTGGAGGAGAGTTGGAGAGGCTGAAGTCGTCCTGTCTTCATGGTGGACTCGGCCTTCCTGGTCCTGGTGGCGGGAAATGAGAAGGAGTCTGGTAGGTTCTCCAGTCCAGAGCCCAACTCCACTGGACTCTCTGCATACAGAAAAGGACAATGGTAGAAACCATGAAAACAAAAATTAGAGTCTCACTCTATCGCCTTGACCCAATCAATACTATTATGCAAATCATGTCTTCCAGAATCAAAAACCCCTCCCTCTTTACCGTAGATGCCAATCATGTCTTCCAGAATCAAAAACCCCTCCCTCTTTACCGTGGATGCCAATCATGTGTTCCAGAATCAAAAACCCCTCCCTCTTTACCGTGGATGCCAATCATGTCTTCCAGAATCAAAAACCCCTCCCTCTTTACCGTGAATGCCAATCATGTGTTCCAGAATCAAAACTCTCTCTGCCAGGATCTTGAGAGCTTCCCTCAGCTGCTGCACTCCTTCAGCGCCCCCCTGAGAGACAGATTGCTTCATCTTGGCCAGGTTGCAGTTGTAAATGAGAACTTGTTCTCAACTGGCTACCTGTTAAATAAAGGTGAAATAAAATAAATAATATAATAATAATGAGGCAGTGCATGACTAAACAGTGAGAGGAACCAATTAAGTTCCTGCCTAGCACAGAGAGATGTATTGGCTTTTCTAGGTACAAGGAGTTGATTTAAATCAGTTAAAATCACGTTGTCTGGCTCAGATTTTTCTAACGGTAACCCTGGCACACACACACATAAATAAACACACACACATGGATTTGACCTCCTAGTCTTGAACATAGTATTTCACGCCATACTCAGACGTTATGCGTATTGTAGGTCGGATAGTCGTTTGTTGCCTCTGTTTTATGACATTATTTTTTATTTCACCTTTATTTAACCAGGTAGGCTAGTTGAGAACAAGTTCTCATTTTCAACTGCGACCTGGCAAGATAAAGCAAAGCAGTGTGACAAACAACACAGAGTTAAAGATGGGAATAACAACATATACCGTCATAACACAATAAAAATCTGTATACAGTGTGTGCAAATGAGTAAGGAGTAAGGAGGTAAGGCAATAAATAAGCCATAGTGGCGAAGTAATTACAATTTAGCAAATTAACATGAGTGATATATGTGCAATGAGGATGTGCAAGTAGAAATACTGGTGTGCAAAAGAGCAGAAAAACAAATATGGGGATGAGGTAGGTAGTTGGTTGGATGGGCTATTTACAGATGGGCTGTGTACAGCTGCAGCGATCGGTAAGTGTGGGATATAAGTCTCCAACTTCAGTGATTTTTGCAGTTGGTTTTGTAATGATAATGTATGTTCAATGGTGTTACAGGGGCAGTCTGGGCAGAAGGAGAGCAGGAGAGGGTTACTGAGGTATGCACTGCATTGTGTATTTCTGGCTCTTATTGCCCATGGAGGTGACGGTCTCTGTCTGTCTCTCAGAGGGGGACTGAGGGAGTGCTGTCTCCTCAGGAGGGAACTGAGGGAGTGTCTGTCTCTCAGGGAGGGAACTGAGGGAGTGTCTGTTCTCAGAGGGGGAACTGAGGGAGTGTCTGTCTCTGTCTGTCTCTCAGGGAGGGAACTGAGGGAGTGTCTGTCTCTCAGGGAGGGAACTGAGGGAGTGTCTGTCTCTCAGGGGGAACTGAGGGAGTGTCTGTCTCTCAGGGGGGAACTGAGGGAGTGTCTGTCTCTG
>NC_036841.1:26253311-26259741 GCF_002910315.2 Salvelinus sp. IW2-2015 | reverse complement strand
GGAATTGTTGACCTGGTTTTAAAGGTCGCTCACATCGGCTGCGGAGGGAGCATGATCACCCAGTCATCCGGAACAGCTTGTGCTCTCATGCATGCTTCAGTGTTGCTCGCTCAAAACGAGCATAAAAAGCATTAAGCTCATCTGGTAGGCTCGCCGTCCACTGGGCAAACTATTCGGCGTGGTTTTCCTTTGTAGTCCATAGTAGTTTGCAAGCCCCTGCCAAATCTGACGAGCGTCAGAGCCGGTGTAGTAGGATTCAATCTTCGTCCAGTATTGACACTTTGCCTGTTTGATGGTCCGTCTGAGGGCATAGTGCGGGATTCTTATTTCTTATAAGCGTCCGGATTAGTGTCCCGCTCCTTGAAAGCGGCAGCTCTAGCCTTTAGCTCGGTGCGGATGTTGCCTGTAATCCATGGCTTCTGGTTGAGATATGTACGTACGGTCACTGTGGGGATGACGTCGTTGATGCACTTATTGATAAAGCCGATGACTGAGGTGGTACACTACTCAATGCAATTGGATGAATCCCTGAACATATTCCAGTCTGTGCTAGCAAAACAGTCCTGTAGATCAGCATGCGCATCATCTGATCACTTCCGTATTGAGCGAGTCACTGGTACTTCCTGCTTTAGTTTTTGCTTGTAAGCAGGAATCAGGGGGATAGAATTATGGTCAGATTTTCCAAATGGAGGGCGAGGGAGAACTTTGTATGCATCTCTGTGTGTGGAGTAAAGATGGTCTAGAGGTTTTTTTCCTCTGGTTGCACATGTGACATGCTGGTAGAAATGAGGTAAAAATGGATTTAATTTCGCCTGCATTAAAGTCCCCGGCCACCAGGAGAGCCGCTTCTGGATGAACATTTTCTTGGTTGCTTATGGCCTTATACAGCTCGCTGAGTGCCATCTTAATGCATGTTGATGATTTAATTCCTGTGCTGTTTGTAACTACCCTGGTAGGTTGACTGATAACCTGAACCAGGTTGCAGGCACTAGTTACAGTTTGAAGCTTTTTTTTTTGAGTTGGCAGCTTGATGAAAGCCAGACAATATTTAAAACACCCAGAAAATACACCTCTGTGTTGATATCACATACATTATCAAGCATTTCACACATGTTATCCAGATACTGACTGTTAGCACTTGCTGGTCTATAGCAGCTTCCCACCAGAATGGGCTTTAGGTGAGGAAGATGAACCTGTAGCCATATTACTTCAACAGTATTTAACATGAGATTCTCTGTAATCTTTACAGGAATGTGGTTCTGAATATAAACAGCAACACCTCCACCATTGGCATTTCTTTATTTTCTGTAAATGTTATAACCATGTATTGCTACCACTGTATCATCAAAGGTCTTATCTAAGTGAGTTTCAGAGATTGTCAGAATATGAATGTTTCGAGCACTTTTCTGAGATGCTTGCTTGTTTCCATTGTTTACTGGGAAGCTTAGCAGCAGTAGATGTGCTCATGTTATTTATTTTAGTGCAGGGTGAGCTGCTCACAGTGGACTTCCTCCTAGGCCACACCACCTCAGTGCTAACAGTATAAATCTGGTTCATAGGCACATGACTTCTGCATACAATAGCTGTAGGATCAGCAGAGGCATTCGGGGCAGTTAGAGGGACATAAATTAGGTTACTTACATTGTGTCGACCAACGCCCCCTGGGATAATGTACATTTGCTAAAGCATTATGAGGACTCAGCGACACAATGGTCGGGATGAACTGACCCCACGTGGACTATGATAGTATGTTCTGACGTAGTACATTCGGGAGCATCTTTACTAAAGTACTCGAGCTCCAGGATAGGACATTGCTTACCATGGAGCTGCCCAAAATCACGGCTGGCGAGAAGGACACGTAAAATCGGCCACTCCCATGCTTCACAGGATGGTGCAGGCCTCCGACATTAGGAGATGCCCCGCTTGATCTAGAGCAGGCACGGAAGGTTTCCGACGTCGACTTGGAAATCATATGGGGCTGNCAGGCTCCAGGGCAATGAAACTATTAGTTGTTTGTATCCGCTCCTCTCGTTGGGAATGTAGACCGCTTTACGGGAGGCCGTTATCTTCGGCTTCCATGGCTCGTGTATTGAAGTGAAACTGTTCCACGAAAATGCGCATATGAAAATCATAACTAGCACGCAGAATGGTAGAAATGATAAATTGTAGGCTTCCCCAAACTTGAAACTCACCCGCTGCCTTTGGAGTCAAAGAATTGCCTCCACGTTTTCCATGGTTGGATTTTGCCTATAGGCTACTTTGAAGCGAGGTAAGACACGCCTCGTAATATGAAATAAAACATTCACATTTCAAACAATTAAGTACGTTTTCAAAATGCATACTGCCTCCAGCTCGCATTGTAAAGTGGTGGGGTGAATGGCTGATATGCCTGTTGCCTGCACTTGAAAGGTGAATGGGAGACCCGCTTCAATTACCAGTTGAGAGGGAAAAAAATAGTAGCTATTTTTAAATCGTGAACTAATACTGTTTTGCATTTAGAATTGTTACACAATGAATGGGGTTCTAAAATAATGAATGGGGTTCTAAAAGAATGAATGGGGTTCTAAAAGAATGAATGGGGTTCTAAAAGAACATGTTCTACTCCAGCAGCAACCAGCCGTAGAGAAGCAGGAGAAATCCCTCTCAAAATGTGCTGTGCACGTGTGATAATTGTGTTGGAATAAATAAGATATATGATGACTAATGAAAACACACACAGGCCAATTTAATTCCAATAAATGATGCAAATGAACCTATAGACTGATAAGACATGATGGAAAAATGTATTTCCATAGACTGGTATTCCCATCAATGACTAAAAAGCATTATTTTGCAATGGGATTTTAAAAAATCCCGGTCATTTTGGCCGGCAACAGATTTATTAATCAACTATTCATTTTCTTTTTTTTTGGCCAAAAGCTAACATGAAAACCCTGCCGTTTGCTTTGCGTGCCTGTGTGTGTGTTCACGCACGTGTTGCATGCATGTGTGAACAGCCTTTCCGTACTCACAGGCTGGCCATGCTCTCCTGTTATTCTGGAGGGCCTGGTGAGAGAGAGAGGAACACGATCAGAAGGCCTTATCCCCCCCCCCCCCAATACATATTTTTTATTCATAAATCCCTGTCTAATGCTCATTCATATTCTCGTAGTGAAGCAGGAACTGGTGCGCAGGGTCACAGGAAGATCAGCACCACTGAGGTTGCCGTAATGGATGGTCTGTTCGATGTTCTCACCAACGGGTCTACCTGGTCATGTAGGGTTGACCCTCTGTTCTTTTTAATAACAGCAGATGTGAAGGGGATTAGGTTTAACATTATGGCTGAATGGGAACTTTACTGTTGCGATCAGTGAGGTCTGCCAGGGCACAGGCTGATTAATTATGGCTGAATGGGAACTTTACTGTTGTGATTTGTGAGGTCGGGACCAGGGCTATATGCTGATTAAACGTTGGCCTACAATTATCGCGACCCTGGGAATCTAATTAATCAAAATCGTCTGTTTAAACTGAGATATCTGTGTCTTCCCCCCCCCATGGGCCTCCGTCAATCACACCGTCTCCTGAATGGTGAACAGCTAGAGCGGTGGTTTGTAGACATGAGACAATCCCCCCCCCCCCAGACAAAAAAGTGTGTGCAGACGTCTTCTCACGAAAACATCTGCATTGTCCGGGCGGTTTGGCCTAAAAAAGTATCATGACCGATCTATTGAAAGATGAGAGTCTCACGAACACCATGTTGATCTCTGATTTGCTAGGATGCCCACAAGACTCACAAGAAAAGTCGACAGGAAGTAGACAGTATACTAGTATAGTATAGTGTCTAAAATAAGGGGATAAATAAATGTCTTATATCTCTCAGACATAGGACAGACACTTACATTTACATTTAAGTCATTTAGCAGACGCTCTTATCCAGAGCGACTTACTCAGAACAAACTTCATTTAGATTTTGTTTTGGACTATATTTTGTTCCATGTAGATAATCTGTTATTCAATGTGTTTCTATTGGCTAATAGCAGTAACAACAAATTAAAATGTTTCATCCAATCATTTTTTGTTGTTGTTGATACCCCTTAAGGGGTTTTAKATTTTTTTTTTTAAATAGATAAATGATCCTTGGGATGAACATCTTAAAACAATTCCCTATGTTATCATAGAACCCCCCCCTCCCCTTGTTGTGATCAGTGAGGTCTGACACGCTGATTAATTATGGCTGAATGGGAAGTTTACTTTTGTGATCAGTGAAGTCTGACATATGCTGAGTATGGATGCGTCGCGAATGGTCCCTGGTCAAAATTAGTGTTCTCCATTCGGGAGGCAGACTTAGTATTTGAACACAAGGTCTTTTAAAGAAAAATCCTGTCTACCTCCTGATCAAAACAGATATCTTGTTCACAATGGATCAAAGATAGTGTTGGAGTATACTCACTGAAACATTCATAACAAATTAATTCTAAAGCAGTCCAGTGTTTTTCTAATGAGAACATTAGGGGGTAACATTTTGCCTCACCCTCTCCCCTGCGTCTCCTTTAGACCCAGGATCCCCAGCCGTGCCTTGGAGGCCTCCCTCTGTCTGAAACACACAAACAGGAAGAGGTATCAGACACACCTCCCTCACCACAGCCAGGCTCACACTGCCTTGACCTTGACCATAGTAACATCTCTAGCTGACTGTAATGTTGACTTGACCATCAGTAACACATCTCTGCTATGTAATTTGACCTTGACCATAGTAACATCTCGCTATGTAATGTTGACCACCATTGAAAACATTGGAGTAACATGTCTGTCATGTCATGTTGAATTGACCTTGAGCCATGAAGTACATCCTGCTATGTAATGTTGACCACTTTGACCATAAGTAACATCTCTACTATGTTGATCCGTGACCTTGCCTATAGTAACTTCTTATATGTAATCTCTCTGGGCTTATGGTACTGTCTATGAGCGCCTTGACCTTTTTGGGACAATATGGCATCACCCAGCCATGGAGGTGCTGCCATAAGCTCCATGTTAATGTGTGGAAAAGCGGGCCTATGAAACCGGTGTAGCCATCATAAGTGCACTCTCGTGCGAGCGGGTGAGTTGCTTTTTAATTCTCTGCTGAGCCTCATTTACTTCTGATCGCCCTGGTGCTACGTGAACTATTCTCTACTACTGTGTGTTACATCGCTTGACCCTTGAGACCATCAGTAACAGATCGTTCATACTAATGTAACCGTCCACGCCTGATCTTCGACCATTAGGTATATACATCACTCTCATGACCATAATACCACGTGCCGAGAGCAGTAAATACTAGAGCAGGTGGTTGGTGATCACGTCTCGCGCCCTCGGAGAGTAGTCTGGGACTCCTGCTGGAGCCGCCGATGACCTTTTTGGTTCCGAGGGGGAGCTGGTGATTCTGTGACAGAAAACAGTTGCCGGACATTATTCATCGTTGATGGGCTACTTGGCTGTAGCTTCCTTAGAAGAGGAAACGGCAACTGATTAAGAGAACACACCGGTGGAGGACAGTTACCAACCTGTTTAGGCGAAACACTGCAGGGAACACACCTCAGGGACACACCGTGTTGGGGGGGACACCTGCAGGGACACACACCTGCAGGGACACACTGAAACAGACACACCTGCAGGGACACACACCTGCACGGGACACACACATGCAGGGACACAACCCTCAGGGACACACACCTGCAGGGACACACCCATGCACGGGACACACCACTGCAGGGACAACACACCTGCAGACACACACGCGGGAACACGGATACTATACACACATAAGAAGTTATACACTGGGGTCCAGGAGGCACAAGCGAGTGGACCGGAGAGGCCAGCTACGAAGTCAGGAAGGATTGGCGTAAGAGGGGTCTCTTCTGATTAAAACACAAAGAAAGAAAGCAGTGGCGGTGGTGATGTTTAATTTCTATTACAGCATATTGGATGACTGTCATTCATATTCCATTCATCCAGCTCAATGTAACAGCGGTAGGTTTGGCTACTACATGATACTCTCATTTGAAATCAATGTACCCAGAGGAGGACGGAAGCTAGCTGTCCATGGTGCTACCCTACAAGAGTGCTGTTGAGTCTACTGTAGAGTTTAATTGCAAAACAGTGAGTTTTAATCAATTATTTTGGTGACGTGAATATATTTAGTATAGTTTTATCTAAAAAGGAATTACTTTTTAAATGTTTACAATTTTTATTTCTATGAAATGTACTGAGGAAGATGGTCCTCCTCTTCCTCCTCTGAGAAGCCTCCACTGTTGTACCACTGCTGTAAATCCTCAATGGCGTTTCATTAAAGTTTGACCCAACACTTCCCCCTTGTAGTGTGTGTTGTGTCTGTCTCTGTGTGTGTGTGGTGTATTTGTGTGTGTGTGTGGGTGTTTGCTGGGGCAAACTGCTAGGGTAAACTGCTAGG
>NC_036841.1:26246213-26253286 GCF_002910315.2 Salvelinus sp. IW2-2015 | reverse complement strand
CTATGTAATGTTGACCTTGACCATAGTAACATCTCTACTATGTAATGTCACCCTGACCTTGACCATAGTAACATCTCTGACATTATACTAGACTATTTGGTACTCACGTCTCGCCCTGGGAGACCTGGGACTCCTGCTGGGCCGATTGGTCCAGGGGGACCTGTGATGTCACAGAAACAGTTCCAGAACATATTCATGTTGATGGTACTTGTAGTTCTTAGAGAGAAAAACACTGATAAAAACACACCTGCAGGGACACACACCTGCAGGGACAAACACCTGCAGGGACACACACCTGCAGGGACACACACCTGTAGGGGGGGACACCTGCAGGGACACACACCTGCAGGGACACACACCTGCAGGGACACACACCTGCAGGGACACACACTTGCAGGGACACACACCTGCAGGGACACACACCTGCAGGGACACACACCTGCAGGGACACACACCTGCAGGGACACACACCTGCAGGGACACACACCTGCAGGGACACGGATACTTATACACACATAAATGAAGTTATACCTGGGGGTCCAAGGGGACCAGGTGGACCGGGAGGGCCAGCTACGAAGTGAGGAAGAGTTGGCGTAAGAGGGGTCTCCTCTGATTAAAACACAAAGAAGAAAAGCAGTGGCGGTCGGTGATGTTTAATTTCTATTACAGCATATTGGATGACTGTCATTCATATTCCATTCATCCAGCTCAATGTAACAGCGGTAGGTTTAGGCTACTACATGATACTCTCATTTGAAATCAATGTACCCAGAGGAGGACGGAAGCTAGCTGTCCATGGTGCTACCCTACAGAGTGCTGTTGAGTCTACTGTAGAGTTTAATTGCAAAACAGTGAGTTTTAATCAATTATTTTGGTGACGTGAATATATTTAGTATAGTTTTATCTAAAAAGGAATTACTTTTTAAATGTTTACAATTTTTTATTTCTATGAAATGTACTGAGGAAGATGGTCCTCCTCTTCCTCCTCTGAGAAGCCTCCACTGTTGTACCACTGCTGTAAAATCCTCAATGGCGTTTCATTAAAGTTTGACCCAACACTTCCCCCTTGTAGTGTGTGTGTGTCTGTCTCTGTGTGTGTGTGTGTATTTGTGTGTGTGTGTGGGTGTTGCTGGGGCAAACTGCTAGGGTAAACTGCTAGGGCAAACTGCTAGGGTAAACTGCTAGGGTAAACTGCTAGGGTAAACTGCTAGGGTAAACTGCTAGGGTAAACTGCTAGGGCAAACTGCTAGGGTAAACTGCTAGGGTAAACTGCTAGGGTAAACTGCTAGGGTCTAGGGCAAACCTAGGTAACTTCTGGGCAAAACTGCTAGGGCAAAAACTGCTAGGTTAAAACGTAGGGTAAACTGCTAGGGCAAACTGCTTAGGGTAAAACTGCTGAGGGTGAAATGCTAGGGGCAAACTGCTAGGGGTAAATGCTAGGGTAAACTGTAGGGCGAAACTGCTTAGGGTAAACTTGCTTAGGGTAAAAACTGCGTGCGATAGGCAAATGACTGGTAAACTGCTAGGGTAAACTTGCTAGGGTAAAACTGCTAGGGGGCAAACTGCTTAGGGTAAAACTGCTAGGGAAACTGCTAGGCAAAACTGCTAGGGTAAACTGCTAGGCAAACTGCTTAGGGTAAAACTGCTTGAGGGGTAAAACTGCTAGGGCCAAACGGCTAGGGTAAACTGCTAAGGTTAAAACTGCTAGGAACTGCTAGGGCAAACTGCTACGGGCAAACTGCTAGGTAACTGCTTAGGGCAAACTGCATAGGGCAAACCTGCTAGGGTCCAAACAAAATGCTAGGGTAAAACTGCTAGGGCAAACGTGCTAGGGTAAACTTCTAGGGCAAAAACTGCCTAGGTAACTGCTAGGGCAAACTGCTAGGGCAAACTGCTTAGGGCAAACGCTAGGGTAAACTTCTAGGGGCAAACTGTAGGGTAAAACTGCTAGGGCAAACTGCTAGGGCAAACTGCATAGGGTAAACTGCTAGGGCAAACTGCTTAGGGGTAAACTGATAAGGTAAAATGCTAGGGTAAACTGGCTAGGGCAAACGTGCTAGGGCAAACTGCTAGGGTAAGCTGCTCAGGGCAAAACTGCTAGGGCAACTGCTAGGGTAAACTGCTAGGGCAAACTGCTAGTTTGTTTAAACTTCTAGGGCAACTGGCTGAGGGTAAACTCTAGGACGTAAACTGCTAGGGTAAACTGCTAGGGCAAACTTGCCAGGGCAAAAATGCTATGGGTAAACTTTCTAGGGCAAAACTGCTAGAGGTAAACTGCAGGGCAAACTGCTAGGGCAAACTGCTAGGCAAACTGCTGGGTAAACGCTAGGGCAACTTCTAGGTTTAAACTTCTGGGCAAACATTGCTAGGGTAAACTTGCTAGGGTAAACTGCTAGGGTAACTGCATTAGGGCAAATGCTAGAGGTACTGCTAGGGTAAACTGCTAGTGTAAACTGCCCTACGGGCTAACTGATAGGGGCAAAACTTGCTAGGGTAAACTGTAGGCAAACTGCTAGGTGGTAACTTTAGCGGGCAAACTGCTGGGTAAAACTGCTAGGTAAATGCTAGGGTAAACTGCTAGGGCAAACTGCCAGGGCAAACTGCTAGGGTAACACTGCTGGGTAAATGCTAGGTAAACTGTCTAGGGCAAACTGATAGGGGTAAACTGCGTCAGGTCAAACTGATAGGGTGTAAAACTTGCTAGGGTAAACTGCTAGGGTTAAACTGCCAGGGTAAAACTGCTAGGGTAAACTGCTAGGGTAAAGCTGCTAGGGTAAACTGCTAGGGTAAACTCTTTCTAGGGCAACTGCCTAGGTAAACTGCTAGGGCAAACTTGCTAGGGCAAACTGCTAGGGCAAACTGCTAGGGTAAATGCTAGGGCAAACTGCTAGGTTAAACTTCTAGGGGCAACCTGCTCAGTGGTAAACTGCTAGGGTAAACTGCTAGGGTAACTGCTGGGCAACTTGCCATTGGGCAAATGCTAGGGTAAAACTGCTAGGGTTAAACTGCTAGGTAAACTGCTAGGGCAACTGAATAGGGTAAATGCTAGGCAAACTGATAAGGGTAACTGCTAGGGTAAACTGCGTAGAGGTAAACATGCCAGGGTAACTGCTAGGTAAACTGCTAGGGTAAACTGCTCAGGGCAACTGATAGGGTAAACTCTGATGGGTAAATGCTAGGGTAAACTGCTAGGGTAAAGTACTTATCACTGAGGTACATTTCTATTGACCTATATGCGATCCTGTCTAGTGGTGTAGTCCTGTCTAGTATGTTTTGTCCTTGTCGTATGTGTAGTCCTGTCTAGATATGTGTCGTCCTGTCTAGTATGCGTGTCCAGTGTCTAGTTATGTGGTGTCCGTCTAGTTATGTGTTGTCCTGTTAGTATGTTTAGTACAAAATCTCTGAAATTGGAAAACACCTATCTCCCTCACTACTTTAAGTACAGCTGTCAGCACGCCTCATAGATTACTGCACCTGACATAACATTCTCAATTTAGCCAAACAACCCACCTCTTACCTTACTGTATTTATTTTATTAATTATTTTGCTCCTTGCACCCCATTCATTTTCTTGGTCTCACTTTGCACTTTCTTCCGCTGCAAACCAACCATTCAGGTTTTTGATTTTTTAGTTTATTTTTTTGACTTGCTGTGTTGTATTTCACTTCATACCTCCATGGCCTTATATTTTTTATTTATTTATTTTATTTATTTATACATATATTTGTTTTGCCTTTACCTCACCTATCTCACCTCACTTGCCTCACATTGTATATAGACTGTTTATTTTTTTTTTCACTGGTATTATTGACTATATTTGTTTTACTCCATGTGTAACTATGTGTTGTTGTATGTGTCGAACTGTGCTTTGCTTGTATCTTGCCAGGTGCAATTGTAAATGAGCCACGTGTTCTCAATTTGCCTACCTGGTTAAATAAAGGTTAAATAGAAATAATAAAAATAAAATGTGGTGTCCTGTTAGTATGTGTTGTCCTGTCTAGTATGTGTTTTGTCTGTCTAGTATGTGTTGTCCTGTCTAGGTATGTGTGTGTCCTGTCTAGTATATGGTTGTCCTGTCTAGTATGTTGTAGTCCTTATGTGTTAGTTCCTGTGTGTATGTGTTGTCCTGTCTAGTATGTGTGTTCCTAGTCTAGTATGTGTTGTCCCTTGTGTGTATGTGTTGTCCTGTCTAGTATGTGTTGTCCTGTCTTAGTATGTGTTGTCCTGTCTAGTATAGTGTTGTCCTGTGTGTATGTGGTTTGGTCATGTCTAGTATGGTGTTTGTCCTGTCGAGATGTGTAGTCTGTTCTAGTATGTTTTAGTCTGTTCTAGTATTGTTGTCCTGTCTAGTAGGTTGTCCTGGGGGTGTATGTGTTGTTCCTGTCATAGTATGTGTTTTCCTGTCTAGTATGTGTTAGTCCTGTCTTAGTATGTGTAGTCCTGTCTAGTAATGTTGTTGTTCCTGTCAGTATGTGTTGTCTGTGTGTATGTGTCTGTCCTGATCTAGTATTGTTGTCCTGTCTAGTATGTGTTGTATGTGTGTATGTGTTGTTCTGTATAGTATGTGTGTCCTGTTTCTAGTATGTGTTGTCCTGTCTAGTATGTGGTTGTCCTGTCTAGTATATGTTTGTCCTGTTAGTATGTTGTAGTCCTGTATGTTAGTCCTGTGTGTATGTGTTGCCTAGTCTAGTATGTGTGTCCTGTCTAGTGATGTGTTGTCCTTGTGTGTATGTGTTTCCTGTCTAGTATGTGTTGTCCTTGTCTAGTATGTGTTGTCCTGTCTAGTATGTGTTTGTCCGGTGTGTATGTGGTTCCTGTCTAGTATGTGTTAGTTCGCTGTCTAGTTATGTTGTAGTCCTGTCTAGTATGTGTTGTCCTGTGTGTATGTGTTGTTCTGTCTAGTATGTGCTTGTCCTTGTCTTAGTAATGTGTTGGTTCCTGTGCATGTATGTGTTGTCCTGTCTGTATGTGTTTGTCCTGTTCTAAGTATGTGTAGTCTGTCTAGTATGTGTCGTCCTGTCTAGTAGTGTCGTCCGTGTCATATTATGTGTTGTCCTGTCTAGTATGTGTTGTCCTGTCTGTATGTTGCTGTTCCTGTCTGAGTATGTGTTGTTTGTTCCTGGGGGGGGTTTTTTTTTTTCTTAAGTATATGTGTTGTTCCTGTTAGTATGTGTTTGTTCCTGTCTAGTATGTGGTGTCCTGTCTAGTATGTATTGTCCTGTTCTAGTATGTGTGTCCTGTCTAGTATGCCGTAGATCCTGTCTAGTAGTGTGTTGTCCTGTCGTGTATTTTGTGTCTGTCCTGTCTGTATGGGTGTCCTGTCTTAGTTATGTGGTGTCCTGTTCTAGTATTGTGGTTTCCTGTCTAGTATGTGTTCGTCCTCGTGTTGTATATGTTGTCCTTGTCTAGTATGGGGTTGTCCTGTCTTAGTGTGATGTTGTCCTGCTCTAGTGTGTTGTTGTCCTGTCTAGTATGTAGTGTCCTGTCTTGTATGTGTTTGTCCTGTCTATCTGTGTGTTCCTGGGTTAGTAATGTGTTGCCCTGTCTAGTATCGTGTTGTCCTGTGTGTATTGTGTCCTGTGGTATGAGGTGTGTAATTAGTTTTCTGTGTTAGTCTAAATCCGATCCCTTCCTCTTCCCCCTAACGTGAGCGTTAACCCGAACATCACCAACCCAAGCCAGCACACTTAACTAAAACTAGCTAAGCGCATGGTTGGAAGCATCCGGTCCGTCTGTGAACTAATTACAGCTGCTGCTGCATGTTCCCTCGAGCCACATTCATGAGGGCTATGGTGTGGCAGAGGCCTTCGTCCTCATCCCTCTCTATACGAGCCTGGATTGGCTCCTGGCTTGTCTGAGTTTCCAAAGCAGACTGGCTGTGCTGACAGTTTACAAAGCAGCTATGATTGTACAGCGCAGCTGGCTCAGCAGTTAACACAGCCAAAAAACCTCTCTTTTCTTTCCTCTCCTCTCCTCCTTCCTCTCCTCTCCGCTCCTCTCCTCTCCTTCCCTCTCTCTCCTCTCCTCTTCCTCATCCTCTCCTTCTCCCTCCTATCCTCTCCCTCTCTCCTCTCCACGACCAGATGTAGACCACAAGACCCACCCTAAACTTAAACCCTTATCTTTAACCCTAATCTAACCCTAATCTTAACCCTAATCTTAACCCTAATCTAAACCCTAATCTCAAACCCCTAATCTTAACCCTATTTAACTCCACCCACGCTGCTGAACCTTCATGCCTATGCCCTAACCTTAACCTTTTACTTTGCAGCTTGGCCAAATTTACTGGTAACCCAGTCAGCCTGTTACTGCCCCCGGTGTTGAATTATGGCAGATTAATCTTGTTGCCTTGTCTGTACCCTTCTAGTCACCATCACAAGGTCATCCTGGAAAGAGTTACTGGTATGTCTTTGGATACCAGTCCTGGTATGAATTAATCCACGTATTGATATTTTCAGTTCAAAGTCTAGAATAGGTATATCTTTTGTGAAATTAGAGATCGCATGAATTAAATTAGTGTAACAGCTGCAGTGGCTGGAGTGGCCATAGAGACCCATGGTAGCTGTTAGACAGACTGCATGTGGGCATAGAAGACACATGGTAGCTGTTAGCAGCTGGCGTGGCCATAGAGACCCTGGTAGCTGTTAGCAGCTGCGTGGCCATAGAGACCCTGTAGCTGTTAGCAGCTGCGTGGCCATAGAGGACACATGGTAGCTGTTACAGCTGCAGTGGCCATAGAGACACATGGTAGCTGTTAGCAGCTGCAGTGGCCATAGAGACACATGGTAAGCTGTAGCAGCTGCGTGGCCATAGAGACCCTGGTAGCTGTTAGCAGCTGCGTGGCCATAGAGACCCTGGTAGCTGTTAGCAGCTGCGTGGCCATAGAGACCCATTGTAGATGTTATGCAGCTGACGTGGCCATAGAGCACATGGGTAGCTGTTAGCGCTGCAGTGGCCATAGAGACCATGGTAGCTGTTAGCAGCTGCAGTGCATATGAGACACATGGTAGCTGTTAGCACCTGCTGCCATAAGAGACCATGGTAGCTGTTAGCAGCTGCAGTGGCTATAGAGAC
>NC_036841.1:26244722-26246188 GCF_002910315.2 Salvelinus sp. IW2-2015 | reverse complement strand
CATGGTAGCTGTTAGCAGCTGCAGTGGCCATAGAGACACATGGTAGCTGTTAGCATCTGCAGTGGCCATAGAGAGACATGGTAGCTGTTAGCAGCTGCAGTGGCTATAGGGACACATGGTAGCTGTTAGCAGCTGCAGTTTGAATGTGAACACAAGGAAACAATAAATTCTGTACTTGAGACATTTTGACCCTGGTAAATAGCAACCTGATGCATTTTAACTACTAATATAATGTCTTTGTTACAGGGCTGAAGCAAACAATGCTATTTTGAGGAGGACAGATACTCTCAGTGGTTCTAATTAATTGCTTCTCCTTCATGGATATGAACATATATTCAGTAACTGTATTCCCAGCTGTGCCCTGTCTTGTTCTACATTCATTGTTCCTTGGCCAGTGTTCCCATCGTAGTTGACAGGAAGAGTTCATAGAAAACAAATACCATCTACTGAGGCTGAGATGGTAATGATGGTGGTTGGGGGGGGGGGTTCCACTCACCCTGCTCGTCGAACCCGAACATGTCACCCCTCGGCTGGGTAGAGGAGGGACGTGGCCTTGGAGGGCCTGGAGGTCCGGGGAGGCCTGGAAGACCGATCTCTCCTGGTCTTCCTCTCTCTCCCATTGGCCCTGGGAATCAGAGGGGACATATCATCTCACAACAATAGGTTTTCAGATATTGAAGATAATGACCTGAACATGCATTGTCTTACGTCAGGTGGCGTCACTCCTACGCAACGCTCGCAGGCGGATTCTTCTGACGCAAGACAATGCTGAACAATGTTGAAAAACCAGAACGAATGTCATGCATTCCCATCAGAGGAATATTCAGGATGGATCACCTGTCGGTCCAGTCTGTCCTGGAACCCCTGCCTCGCCAGCTGGGCCTGGAATTCCTGGTGATCCGATTGGTCCTGGTGGTCCTCTTCCTCCTATGGACCAGAACCAGAACAATGTGTTTACCATGTTGAGAGGTAACCTCCCTAGATGTGATGTATGGCTGTGTGATACAGCCGCTGCAGGAGTGGGGCCTGATGGGGGTGGGGTTAGTGGTGTACCTGGCTGCAGGTAGGATGGAGGCCTATGGGGGTGGGGTTAGGGGTGTTACCTGGCTGCAGGTAGAGATGGGAGGGCCTATGGGGTGGGGTTAGGGTGTTACCTGGCTGCAGGTAGGATGGAGGGCCTTGGGGGTGGGTTAGTGGTGTTACCACGGCTGCAGGTGGATGGAGGGCCTATGGGGTGGGGTTAGGGTGTTACCTGGCTGCAGGTAGATGGAGGGCCTATTGGGGGGGGTTAGTGGTGTTACTGGCTGCAGGTAGGATGGAGGGCCTATGGGGGTGGGTTAGGGTGTTACCTGGCTGCAGTGGAGGAGGGCCTATGGGGGGGTTAGGGGTGTTACCTGGCTGCAGGTAGGATGGAGGGCTCGGGGTGGGGTTAGGGGTTTACCTGGCGTGCAGGTAGGAGAGGCTAT
>NC_036841.1:26236522-26238558 GCF_002910315.2 Salvelinus sp. IW2-2015 | reverse complement strand
GGTGTTACCTGGCTGCAGGTAGGATGGAGGGCCTATGGGGGTGGGGTTAGTGGTGTACACCTCGTTATCACTGGAGCCCTCTGTTGAGTTGTTGAAGGACGGTGCCGGTGAAGCTGCCCCGTCTAACAGCCTAATCTGGAATAACAAAGAGCCAGGGTCAGATTAAATATACTGATGTGACACGTAATCTTCTGTCCATCATAATCATCATTTTCTTTATCATCATCATCATCATCATCTTCAACCAGCCATCTTTCTTCCATGTCCTCTGTTCTCCTTTTCTCCTGTCCTTCATTCGTACCTTGGACTCGATGTAGTTCAGTCTGCTGTTCATGTCAGTGAAGCCGGTGCAGTTCATACACTCTGCAACGAGAGAGAGAGGAGATGACAGACACACACACACCCCCTCTCCTGGCAGTGGGTTAATAGCACCACTACTGGCAGTGGGTTAATAGCACCACTACTGGGAAGCCAAAAGACATACAAAAGAACAATAGCCGTAAAACAATATCCAGGAATTTATTAGCTATTCTTAAATATTTTCTTCATTAAATCACACTCAGACAGACTAAACATCATCTTTCCCCTCTTTCTCTCCAACACACACACACACACACACACACACACACACACACACACACACTAGGACAGACTTTCTACAGCAACATTCTGAGGGGTATGTATGACTCCAATAGGTTTTATTGGCATCTAATTGTTTTGAGAGAAAACCCAAATCAAGATCATATCAACTAATCTACTGGTTCCCACAATGGGGTAATCGAGACACCACTTGTATAATAATCTGGTCAATGGGGTAATCAAGACACCACTTGTATAATAATCTGGTCAATGGGGTAATCAAAACACCACTTGTATAATAATCTGGTCAATGGGGTAATCGAGACACCACTTGTATAATAATCTGGTCAATGGGGTAATCNACACCACTTGTATAATAATCTGGTCAATGGGGTAATCGAGACACCACTTGTATAATAATCTGGTCAATGGGGTAATCAAAACACCACTTGTATAATAATRTGGTCAATGGGGTAATCYAYACACCACTTCTATAATAATCTGATCACATCTGAGTAAACTACACAGAGGAACGTTAGTCTAGAGTATAGCCTGTAAATAGAATGTTCTGTTCTAGAATGTCAAGAACAGAAGTGTTCCGGAATGTTCCCCATTCCACAGACACATCTGGCCACACAAACCTAATGATGTAGAATGCCATTGCCATGGACAACTAGCAGTCATAAATAACTAGTCATTACAACAACAACACGAGCTGAAACGGTTCTGGCTTCCCCATATCACGGTTTAACCACTGTACACAGGGTTCCACTGGCAGCCATTGAGGTTTCTGGTCTGAAATAGGACAGGCAAGGTTTAGGTGTGATTGTGTGTGTGTGTGTGTGTGTTTGTTTGGGGCGGGGGGGGTCCAAAGTGTTGGTTTACCATTGGTATAAGCATCCACAAACAGAAGCACCAATCAAGGGCTCAACCAAACACATTCCTCCGTAATGAATCTGCCCACACACTCAGTACTGTTTATCTAGCCACTTCAGCGAGACCAAAATGAACCCAATTAGCTCCTTGTGATAAGAGTAAATGCACTGAGTATCAGTAGGGTGTATGGGGGTGATGTATCAGTACAGTAGGGTGTATGGGGGTGATGTATCAGTACAGTAGGGTGTATGGGGGTGATGTATGTACAGTAGGGTGTATGGGGGTGATGTATCAGTACAGTAGGGTGTATGGGGGTGATGTATGTACAGATCGTTATGGGGTGTTCAGGGTACAGTGCAGGGCCCATAGACGGTCTTCATAGTCATGATGAACGTCAGGTATATCTACTACCAATCGTGTGGAGGAAATGTATATCATCACAAGCAGAGAAAGGCAAGATTCTTATATATCTAATATCTCTATCGCTTATCACTGAACACAACCTACAGAGGAAGTAGTGTGGGGATCCTATAATGACACGCAATGCAACAAAAGACACCATAGGCGTAACATTGAAAGAC
>NC_036841.1:26231556-26236091 GCF_002910315.2 Salvelinus sp. IW2-2015 | reverse complement strand
ACCATGGCAACATAAAGACACCATGGCAACATAAAGACACCATGACAACATAAAGACACCATGGCAACATAAAGACACCATGGCAACAAAGACACCATGGAAACATAAAGATACCATGGCAACATAAAGACATCATGGCAAAATAAAGACATCATGGCAACATAATGACACCATGGCAACACAATGACACCATGGCAACACAAAGATATGGAGTCTCGTTCTATTTATTTTTCTTGGGATGATCTGAGTTTGTGGGATAGGATTTAATTACGTAGTACTTTATACTGTAGTTATTACAGTAACAAGGTATTGCGCTAAATAAACAAACATAAACTCCATTTTCCTGTTTAAATTCTCAGAGGAGTTATCTGATTACATTGTTGTTTTTGTCTAGTTCTGCAAACAGATTCACTTTTGGGAACTTTACTGACAAAACAAGAACAACTGCCCATTGGACACACCATGTCATTTCAACGTGGATCATTGGGTAATATTTGGTTGYGACGTTGATCATRGYGTTTTCAACCTATATACACCCACTCAAAAWGACAGCCSAAAGTTAGTTGAATTTTAAGGTTGAATGTGACATTAGTTTATAAGACAGCCTTAACTTTAGGCTATTTACTGTATTTAAAGTAATATTGAACTGTGTTTAGTTGTCAACAKAACCAGATATCAACATTTAAAAGGAGATGTATCTACTGCTTGGATAGTTTCATCTGAGCCACTGGCTAAATCCCATTCTTTAACTTTTATTTTTGGATGAGTTGGAGACGTGAATCCAACAAATCATTTGTTAACTTGTCAACAAGTTATTGGGCTATTTATTATACTTCAAAAGGGATGTTGAATTGTGTTTGGTTGTCAATGCAACCAAATATCAACATTTGAAGGAGATGGATTCACGTCTCCATCTCAACCAAAAATCTAAGTTAAAGAATAAATCAYGTTACTCTACACCCTAACCTGAGCACTCTGCTCCGCCACCTTTGGTCTCTTGGCCCTCCCACCCTTACGGGAGGGCAGCTCCCGCTCAGCCCAGTCAAAACTCTCTGTCCTGGCACCCCAACGATGGAACGAGCTTCCCCCTAAAGTCAGGACAGCGAAGTCCCTGCCCATCTTTTTTCAAAAAACATCTGAAACCCTACTTCCTTGAAGACTATCTTAAACTTGAACCCTGGGCTGAATTTAAACAATAGCTGTTGATGACTTTGTAAATGTTACACAGGCATAAATAATATTTGTGACGATACATAACTGATAAAGTATGGTTACATTTCATTTGCTCTGTTAAACCTACTGTAACGCTCGTCGTATGAAGTAGAAGGAGACCAAGGTGCAGCGTCGTAAGCGTTCATAATAATTTAATCAAACTGAACACTGAAACAAAATAACAAAGTAGAACAAAACGAAACAGTTCTGTCAGGTGCAGACACAAAACAGAAAACAACTACCAACAATGACAGGTGGGGAAAAATGCTACCTAAGTATGATTCCCAATCAGAGACAACGATAGACAGCTGTCCCTGATTGAGAATCATACCCGGCTAAAACATAGAAACAGAAAACATAGAAATAAAGAAACTAGAATGCCCWCCCTAGTCACACCCTGGCCTACCCAAAAATAGAGKATAAAAGCCTCTCTATGGCCAGGGCGTGACACCTACCCTAAACCTTAGAATGACTTTGATGGCAACAGTAAATCTATTTCGTTTTTTTAAGTGGAGATCTCTCAACAATCATTCTCACAATAGTATATTTGTAGTAGTCAGTGACAAATATCATCGCTAAGGAGGGCAGGGCAAGGGCTTGGTTAAATCACTCGATAGGTGTTACGGCTCTCGTTGGTGGCAGGAAGAGTGGACCAAAGCGCAGCGTGGAAAGTGTTCATGATTATTTTTATTTTTTTTAAACACTCAAACAAAATAACAAATGTGAAAACGAAAGCGCACAGTTCTGTCAGGCAGAAAACACTAAACAGAAAACAAGATCCCACAAAACCCAAAAGGAAAATTACAACTTATATATGATCCCCAATCAGAGACAACGATAGACAGCTGCCTCTGATTGGGAACCACACTCGGCCAAAAACAAAGAAATAGAAAACATAGACTTTCCCACCCGAGTCACACCCTGACCTAACCAAACATAGAGAATAATAAGGATAAGTGACAATGGGAGACCAAAGAGTATCAGTAGATATATACATTCTCCAGTAGGAGGTGCTACCCAGCCTGTTGTTTTGTTCTATTGATAATGGCTACAATGTTGAAGATCTGACATTGTTTTATTAAAAAGGTACAAATTCAACATATTTTATACAAGGTTTGTATGTTGAACATCAAGTGAATGAGCATTGATATGGTACCATGTTTTAGCATGTGAAGACCCTGCTCTATGATCCAGATGTAGGATCTTAATTTGATCACCCTGTTGRGGCATAACTTTCCTGCCTTGCAGGAAACTTAAAACTTGTATTGTATTTGGGTTTTGAAAAAAGGCTTCTGAATTTTTGTCATTTCCACTTTTACATTTCAGACTTGACTTTTCTTCACGAAAAATGTATCAACCCTTACAATGTCCATTACTTATAATCCACATAATAATTCACATTTCCTGTTGCTGCAGGATTATTTTCCTGCTGTAGCAAACTGGCTCAAATTAAAATCCTACATCTGTATATAATTACTGAATATGAACCAGGATGTAACAGGCACTATATGATTATGTAAATGAGTCTGAAGACAGACTGTAACCTGATCACCATAGAAACCCAGACGGTTGAGTCAAACAACAGAGAGAATATATAGAAGTTCCACTGAGCCCGGAATGCACGCACGCACGCACAGATAATGTATTACATATAACGTCGCACAGATAATGTATTACATATAATGTCGTACAGATAATGTAATACATATAATGTATTACAGATCATGTATTACATATAATGTATAACAGATAATGTATTACATATAATGTCGTACAGATAATGTATTACATATAATGTCGTACAGATAATGTATTCTACACCTGTATTCTACATGTGCTTCTACACCTGCATTGCTTGCTGTTTGGGGTTTTAGGCTGGGTTTCTGTACTGCACTTCGAGATATTAGCTGATGTACGAAGGGCTTTATAAAATACATTTGATTTGATTTGATATTACAGATAATATATCACAGATAACGCATTACAGATAATGTATTACAGATAATGTATTACAGATACCCAACTATAGAAGTAGGAATAGAGAAACAGGCTGTGGCAATAGGAGGTAGTCCTAATGACATCATAACCTCACCCGCATCACTTAACAGATACAACGGGTTCTCTAAGTAATATCCACAATCATAACATACACTATAGTGTAGGTCTACAGCCATCTCTTACCTAAATATAAATCACTATAGTGTAGGTCTACAGCCATCTTACTAATATAAATCACTATAGTGTGGTCTACAGCATCTCTTACTAAATATAAATCAACTATAGTGTAGGTCTACAGCCATCTTTATATAAATATAAATCACTATAGTGTAGTCTACAGCCATCTTTACTAAATATAAATCACTATGTGTAGGTCTACAGCCATCTTTTACCTAAATATAAATCACTATAGTGTAGGTCTACAGCCATCTCTTACCTAAATATAAATCACTATAGTAGGTCTACAGCCATCTTTACTAAATATAATCACTATAGTGTAGTTCTACAGCCATCTTTACTAAATATAATAATCACTATAGTGTAGTCTACAGCCATCTTTACTAAATATAAATCACTATATGTAGGTCTCAGCCATCTTTACTAAATATAAATCACTATAGTGTAGTTCTACAGCCATCTTTACTAAATATAAATCACTATAGTGTAGGTCTACAGCCATCTTTACTAAATATAATCACTATAGTGTAGGTCTACAGCCATCTTTACTAAATATAAATCACTATAGTGTAGGTCTACAGCCATCTTTACTAAATATAAATCACTATAGTGTAGGTCTACAGCCATCTTTACTAAATATAAATCACTATAGTGTAGGTCTACAGCCATCTTTACCTAAATATAATCACTATAGTGTAGGTCTACAGCCATCTTTACTAAATATAAATCACTATAGTGTAGGTCTACAGCCATCTCTTTACTAAATATAAATCAGATCTTTTATTGTTTATTGAATTTCCCATCCMCTCTGCCAAGATAAACCCCTGTGTGTATAGTACAACGTTTCAATGTTTTATACACAGCAGAGTTAGCTGGAGGGCAAGACATGTATAAATATAAATCCCTGTGTGTTATAGTACAACGTTTATCCTGTTGCTGTTTAATGTTAGTATTTTTTGACCTGCTTGTGAATAATTCAACATGTTTTAATTTAATGTATCAACTATGTATAATCTATACATTGATTCATTCAATACTATTGGATAAAGCAGCCGCTGAGCTCTATTGAAGATGCATACGGTTCATGGAGCAAGTGCAGTGCGTGTGTGTGAATGTGCGTGCGTGTGTGAATGTGCGTGTGTGTGTGA
>NC_036841.1:26227366-26231399 GCF_002910315.2 Salvelinus sp. IW2-2015 | reverse complement strand
GTGTGTGTGTGTGTGTGAATGTGCGTGTGTGTGTGCGTGCGTGTGTGTGTGTATGTGCGAGCGCATTGGGCCATCCTCATTGCTAAGGCACGCAGCCCACAAGAGACAGACACAGGAAAGAGAATGCTGTCACTTCCCCAAGATACACAGAGGGGTGGGCAGTGTGAGCGAGTGTACAGTATGTGTGTCTATCTGGTAGGATGTCATGTCATAGACAGCCTCCCAGGGTTGGCCGTGTCCCAGCAGTCTGTGCTGTGTCTGCCCAGGACCAGCATGCGGTCGGCAATCGCTGGCAACAGGAGCGGGAGGCGCTGAACGCTCTGTGCCCAAACCAGGATACCAAGCTCTCCACAGCGAGACCATACGGCATTTCTCATCCCCATGCCAGCCTACTGACCGCTCACAACCTAACCTAGGCTCCATAACAGTGTTCTGCAATTCTAGTCCTGATGTCTCACAAGGTGTGCAGGCTTTTGTTACAGCCCAGTACTAACAAAGATAATTCCATTAATCAGTTGATCTCCAAGCTCTTGATTGGTTTTCCAAGTGTGCTAGTAGTACGGTAATCTCTCACGGGCAGACATTTGGTACATTTACATTTACATTTAAGTKATTTAGCAGACGCTCTTATCCAGAGCGACTTACAAATTGGTACCATAGATCTGTACTATGGTTATAATACAGTGGCAAGAAGTATGTGAACCCTTTGGAATTACCTGGATTTCTGCATAAATTGGGGTGGCAGGTAGTGTCTAGTGGTTAGAGCGTTGGGCCAGTAACCGAAAAGTTGCTTGATCGAAGCCTTCAAGCTGACACGGTAAAAATCTGTCGTTCTGCCCCCTGAACAAGGCAGTTAACCCACTGTTCCTAGGCCGTCATTGACAATAAGAATGTGTTCTTAACTGACTTGCCTAGTTAAATAAAGGTTAAAAAAAAAGAATTGGTCATCAAATTTGATCTGATCTTCATCTAAGTCACAATAATAGACAAACACAGTCTGCTTAAACTAATAARYCACAAACAAATATACGTTTTCATGTCTTTATTGAACACACCGTGTAAACATTCACAGTGCAGGGTGGGAAAAGTATGTGAACGCCTGGATTTAATAACTGGTTGACCCTCCTTTGGCGGTAATATCCTCAACCAAATGTTTTCTGTAGTTGCGGATCAGACCTGCACAACGGTCAGGAGGAATTTTGGACCATTCCTCTTTACAAAACTGTTTCATTCAGCAATATTTGAAACCCCTCTCTTGAGGTCATGCCACAGAATTTCAATCGGGTTTTGAGTTCAGGAATCTGACTGGGCACTACCAGAAGGCATACTTTCTTCTGTTGATGCCATGCTGTTGGTGATTTACTTCTGGTTGTTGTCCTGTTTGCATCACCAACTTCTGTTGAGCTTCAATTGCGGACAGATAGCCTCACATTCTCCTGCAGAATGTCTTGATAAACTTTTGTGAATTCATTCATCCAGGCCCTGAGGCAGTAAAGCAGCCCAACCCATGATGCTGCCTCACCATACTTTACAGTTGGGCATGGGGTTTTTGATGTTTGGTGTGCTGTGCTTTTTTTCTCCACACATAGAGTTGTATGTTTCTTCCAAGACAACTCAATGTAGTTTTCATCTGTCCCAGAATATTGCCAGTAGCGCTGTGGAACATCCAGTGCGCTTTCAAACTTCAGACGTGCAGAATGTTTTTTGACAGCAGTGGCTTCTTCCCTGGTGTCCTCCCATGAACACCATTCTTGTTTAGTGTTTTACGTTCGTAGACTCGTCAACAGAGATCGCTAGCGTGTTACAGAAATTTCTGTAAGTCTTTAGCTGACACTCTAGGGATCTTCTTGACCTCATTGAACTTCTGCGCTGTGCTCTTGCAGTTCTTTGCCGGACGGCCACTCCTAGGGAGAAGTAGCAACAGTGCTGAACTTTCTCCATTTATAGATACAACATTTGTACTTACCGTGGACTGATGAACATCAAAGGTTTTAGAGATACTTTTGTAACCCTTTCCAGCTTTGAATGCAAGTCAACATTTCTTATCTTAGGTCTTCTGAGATCCCTTTTGTTCGAGGCATGGGTTCAGATCAAGGCAAATGCTCGTTGTGAATAGTCACGTCAAATTTTTGTGTGTTTTTTTTATTAGGGCAGGGCAAGCTCTGAACCGAAACATCTTCAGGATCTCGCTGCTCGTAAGATGATTTGGAAACTTCTCAGGTCGTCAGCGACTCCCTGACTCCCAATAGCCTTTGGAGAAGCGCTTGGGTACATAATTTTCCACACCCTCTACAACTGTGATGTTTGTATGAGCAATGATGTTTAGAGTATGAGACAGAAAAATAAAAAAACAAAGGGTGTGATTATTAATTTTTTTTAGCAGACTGTGTTTGTCTGTTTGTTGTGAAAGACTTAGATGAAGATAAATAAAATTTTAAATGACAATTATGCAGAAATCGCAGGTATTCAAAGGGTTCATATACTTTTTCTGCAACTGTAGATCTATACATGGTTATAAGATCTATACTATGTTAATATAGATCTATACTATGGTTTATATAACTCTTACTATGGTTAAAATAGATCTATACTATGGTTATATAGATCTTATACTATGGTTACTCTAACTCTATTAACTATGGTTATATAGATATATACTATGGTTATATAGAGGTAATACTATGGTTATATAGATTCTACAATGGTTATAATAGATCTATAGCTATGGTTATATAGATCTATACTAATGGTTTATAACTCTAATTCTATGGTTATATAGATCTATACTATGGTTATTGCATCTATACTATGGCACCATAGCTAATGAGCGAAATAGTTTGGTGCTGGGCTTTTCATCACTGGTTATTTTGATCCAACATAGATTTCGCAGGTTTTAGCATCTTAAATTCGTAAGGGGAGGCGACGTTTAGCCAATAGACTTCGCCGTGCAATGCAAAGAAAAGAGGGTGGAGCTTCTCGTTCTGGTTTCCAGCTCATCTCTCTCTTACACTTATGGGATCAGAACTTAAATCGAGCAACTGACCAATTACAGTAAGGTGAGACGTTAGTTGTGGGTTAACCAAGGTTAGTAGTACTGTATAATATATAGGTTATAGTACAGCATTATATTTTTATTTTAGGTTAGTAGTACGGTATTATATTATAGGTTAGTATACAGTATATATTATAGGTTAGTAGTACAGTATTATATTATTATATTAATAGTTAGTAGTACCAGTATTATATTATAGGTTAGTAGTACGGTATTATATTATACGGTTAGTAATACAGTATTATATATAGGTTAGTAGTACAGTATTTAATTATAGGTTAGTAGTACGGTATTATATATTATATTATAAGGTTTCGTAGTAAGGTATTATATTATAGGTTAGTAGTACAGTAATTATATTATAGTTAGTAGTACAGTATTATATTTATAGGTTAGAGTACGGTATATATTATAGGTTAGTTAGTACGGTATTATATTATAGGTTAGTAGTACGGTTATTATAATTATGGTTTAGTAGTACGGTATTAATATTATAGGTTAGTAGTACGTATTATATATAGGTTAGTAGTACAGTATTATATTATAGGTTAGTAGTACGGTATTATATTATAGGTTAGTAGTACGGTATTATATTATAGGTTAGTAGTACGGTATTATATTATAGGTTAGTAGTAGCGGTATTATATTTAGGTTAGTAGTCGGTATTATATTATAGGTTAGTCGTACGGTATTATTATTATAGTTAGTAGTACGGTATTATCATTATAGGTTAGTCAGTACGTATTATATTATAGGTTAGTAGTAAGTATTATATTATAGGTTAGTAGTACGGTATTCACTATTATGGTAGTAGTACGGTATTATAGTTATTATATTATAGGTTAGTAGTACAGTATGTAATATTAATAAGGTTGTAGTACAGTATTATATTATAGGTTTGTAGTACGGTATTATATTATAGGTTAGTCGTACAGTATTATATTATAGTTAGTAGACAGTTATATGATACGCGTTAGTAGT
>NC_036841.1:26226037-26227266 GCF_002910315.2 Salvelinus sp. IW2-2015 | reverse complement strand
GCTAACCAATGTGTTCCTCACGGTGTCAAACATGGCTTGTTCCAAGATCTCAGGAAAAAAGTTTGGGAAGATGCAAGATGTTTGAAGAAAAAAGATTGAATAAAAATGTTCACAGTGGTTCATCACACTAACAAAAGCTAAAATAACTAACAAGTCTTGCATTGCAACAACAAGCTTAAAGAGTCACTAGTAATATCACATAGCCACCAAAGCGCTCTCATCATATCTATATCTACCATCTCAATGACAGTGCAGTTGTAGCTCAAGCCATTCCCTATGTCACTGAGGTTTTGACCTCACATTTCACTACCAACAACATGACTGCCAGTAATCACAGTTGACAAAAGGTAATGCCCATCTGTCAAACCTACTTTACTTGTGGGACAGCTTCTTGACGCAAACAAACAATAATGACCAACACACAAATTATATAGCAGTCCAATAACAAGACATCCTCATCCCAGAGACTTGAAGATTACTTTTTTCAAAATGGATGCCCTCCTGTGACTCAGAGCTCTAAGGACTAATGAATGTTAGGAGCAGGTCACACCAGCAGCAACACGGAGCCAGCCAACACGGAGCAGCAACACGGAGGCAGCAACACGGAGCACAAACACGGAGCAGCCAACACGGAGCAGCAACACGGAGCAGCAACACGGAGCAGCAACACGGAGCAGCAACACGGAGCAGCAACACGGAGCAGCAACACGGAGCAGCAACTCAGAGCAGCAACTGTCGTGGATAATCGTCTCAGAAATATAACACTTAGAAGAACTTGTAAATTCAATATAGGCTTTTTAATATAACATATCAGAAGCCGTGTCAGTCCGCGGAAAGACCAACTTCCATAAGCACTGGCTCTGTTCTTATACACACACACAGCACATGGGTTCATCACATACGTTAATTAAATTACTTCTCCTAGGTCATCTGCCATTATTATCCTTCATTTCAGGCGTCCTGCTTGTTTACGCCCAATAACGCCTGTATCCGCTCTTGATTAGATTATAATGGTGGCAGGACCCTCTTGTCTCCTAAAATTAATATATGTCTATCTTACCCTAAGCACGTATGGCCTTTACCCTAAGCACTTATGGCCTTTCCCCTCTATTTAATCTTCATAATGATGTCCTGCTCTTTCCATAAATGCACTTTAAAGCACGTATGGCTTTGGCCATCTGCTAATCTTTGGTTTCCTGTTTTTACCAGAATGGCAAATGCACTCACAT
>NC_036841.1:26218015-26221408 GCF_002910315.2 Salvelinus sp. IW2-2015 | reverse complement strand
GGGAGGGAGGGAGAAAGGGAGGGAGGGAGAAAGAGAGGGAGGGAGAAAGAGAGGGAGGGAGAAAAGGAGGGAGGGAGAAAGAGAGGGAGGGAGAAAGGGAGGGAGGGGGTACGGCTTAGATCCCACAGATTGATTTCCACTGGGCAGATGTAATGGAAGGATGAAGGGTAAAGGACATTTAACCAGATTGACATAATTCTACAGGGCTGTGTGTTCTCATTTTCACCTGATACAAAGGATAAGAAAGGATTTTTAACAGTGGAGGCTCCTTAGAAGAGGAAGGGTGTCACGACTTCCGCCAAGGTCGGTCCCTCTCCTTGTATGGGCGGCGTTCGGCGGTCGACGTCGCCGGTCTTCTAGCCATCGCTGATCCATCTTTCATTTTCCATTGGTTTTGTCTTTGTTTTCTACACACCTGGTTTTCATTATCCAATTACATGTTCATGTATTTAACCCTCTGTTTCCCCCATGTTTGTTGTGCGTGATTATTTCTATGTTCTGTTCGGTTTATGATGGCTGGTTTATCGACGGGTGCTGTATTCACCCGTGCGTTATATTTACTGTTGGTATTTTGGTCAAGTATATTTGTTTATCTTGTGCCTTTATTTTTTGAGTAACGTACGTTGCTCACTCATTTTGCTCTCCTGCGCCTGACTTCATGCACCAGCTACACTCACCTTCTGACAGAATCACGCACCTACCATATGGAGTCAGCAGGAGCAGACAACCCCAGTTTAGGGGTCGAGGAGCGCGTCCAGCAGCATGCGGCAATGTTACAACATCTAGACATGGCCATGGATCGCTGAGAGAGAAGAGGAGTTCCTCCAGTGCCTCCACCATCACCACCAAGGACACCACTACTCACCCCTCCTTCACCCGGTCCCAGTGGGATTCAGCGCGCTCTTCCGAGGGAGTATGATGGGACGGCTGCGGGATGTCAGGGGTTCCTACTCCAGCTGGAGCTCTACCTAGCAACCGTTCACCCGGCTCCTTCGGGCCGTGAGAGCGTGTCCGCCCTCGTCTCCTGTCTCTCAGGGAAAGCCCTGGAGTGGGCCAACGCCGTATGGGAGGAAGGAGAAGCGGTGTTGGACCAATTCGAAGATTTCACCCGGTGAACGGCTCGTCCAACTTAGGCACGGGACGAGTAGCGCACAGGAGTTCTCTCTAGACTTTCGGACCCTGGCCGCCAGCGCGGGATGGAACGACAGAGCCTTGATCGATCACTACCGTTGTAGTTTGAGCGAGGATGTCCGTTGGGAGTTGGCCTGCTGGCACACCACTCTTACCTTTGACCAGCTGGTGGACCTGTCCATCCGGTTGGATAACCTGCTGGCTGCCCGTGGACGTCCAGATCAAATTCCGCCGATTCTGTTGAAAAACATTCTTAAACGGAAGCAAACGGAACGAAACAGGGATAAACATACCTGGATTTGTCCAATAGAAACTCTCATTTGCAACTTTTGGACTAATGATTACACCTTAGATCAGCTAGATGCAGACAAGAGTGTGCAAGGCGGTATTGAATGTGTCACTGTCTGTCACCTTGATTACAAAAATGTCTCTCAACCTGTGTACCTACGTTTTAAACTTTCATTCATAAGCTAGGTTGTAGCAACCGCATGATGGGTATAGGGAAAATTGTAGTATCATGTAGTAGCCTAAACCTGTCACTGTTACATTGAGCTGGGTGAAGGGAATATGAACGACAGTCAACCAAAATTCTGTAATACAAATAAGGCCATGCTCATAAAAACATTGTGCGTCCTCTCTCATCTTAAACGGCACAGACCACAATTGATTTTTAAGTACAGTACCTGAGTAATTATAACAAGTCTTTGAGTATGTACAGTCGTGGCCAAAAGTTTTGAGAATGACACAAATATAAATTTTCACAGTCTGCTGCCTCAATTTGTATGATGGCAATTTGCATATACTGCAGAATGTTATGAAGAGTGATCAGATATATTGCAATTAATTGCAAAGTCTCGCTTTGCCATGCAAAAATTCCACTGCATTTCAGCCCTACCACAAAAGGACCAGCTGACATCATGTCAGTGATTCTCTCGTTAACACAGGTGTGAATGTTGACGAGGACAAGGCTGGAGATCACTCTGTCATGCTGATTGACTTCGAATAACAGACTGGAAGCTTCAAAAGGAGGGTGGTGCTTGGAATCATTGTTCTTCCTCTGTCAACCATGGTTACCGGCTAGGAAACACGTGCCGTCCTCATTGCTTTGCACAAAAAGGGCTTCACAGGCAAGGATATTGCTGCCAGTAAGATTGCACCTAAATCAACCCTTTATCGGATCATCAAGAACTTCAAGGAGAGCGGTTTAATTGTTGTGAAGAAGGCTTCAGGGCGCCCAAGAAAGTCCAACAAGCGCCAGGACCGTCTCCTGAAGTTGATTCAGCTGCGGGATCGGGGCACCACCAGTACAGAGCTTGCTCAGGAATGAAAGGAGGCAGGTGTGAGTGCATCTGCACGCACAGTGAGGCGAAGACTTTTGGAGGATGGCCTGGTGTCAAGAAGGGCAGCAAAGAAGCCACTTCTCTCCAGGAAAAACATCAGGGACAGATGATATTCTGCAAAAGGTACAGGGATTGGACTGCTGAGGACTGGGGTAAAGTCATTTTCTCTGATGAATCCCTTTTCCGATTGTTTGGGGCATCCGGAAAAAAGATTGTCCGGAGAAGACAAGGTGAGCGCTGCAATCAGTCCTGTGTCATGCCAACAGAAAAGCATCCTGAGACCATTCATGTGGGGGATGCTTCTCRGCCAAGGGAGTGGGCTCACTCACAATTTTGCCTAAGCACACAGCCATGAATAAAGAATGGTACCAACAGCATCCTCCGAGAGCAACTTCTCCCAACCATCCAGGAACAGTTTGGTGACGAACAATGCCTTTCCAGCATGATGGAGCACCTTGCCATAAGGCAAAAGTGATAACTAAGTGGCTCTGGGAACAAAACATTGATATGTTGGGTCCATGGCCAGGAAACTCCCCAGACCTTAATCCCATTGAGAACTTGTGGTCAATCCTCAAGAGGCGGGTGGACAAACAAAAACCCACAAATTCTGACAAACTCCAAGCATTGATTATGCAAGAATGGGCTGCCATCAGTCAGGATGTGGCACAGAAGGTAAATGACAGCATGCCAGGGCGGATTGCAGAGGTCTCGAAAAAGAAGGGTCAACACTGCAAATATTGACTCTTTGCATCATCTTCTTGTAATTGTCAATAAAAGCGTTTGACACTTATGACATGCTTGTAATTATACTTCAGTAGTCCATATTAACATCTGACAAAAATATCTAAAGACACTGAGGCAGCAGACTTTGTGAAAATTAATATTTGTGTCATTCTCAAAACTTTTGGCCATGACTGTACAG
>NC_036841.1:26157964-26211252 GCF_002910315.2 Salvelinus sp. IW2-2015 | reverse complement strand
TTTCCTGTAGTCCACGATCATCTCCTACACCTTGATTTTAGGCTTTTTTGTCCCAGAGCGGTAGGAGATCCATGAAGAACTAACAGACTAATTGTAGAGGTTTATTTGTTTATTTGGAACCATTCACTTTTGCAGAAGCAGCAGCTACTCTTCTTGGGGACTACAAAACTCTTCCTGGTGTCCACAAAAGGTCTAACCATCTGATGTTGTATTACAGCCCTATTTAGCTCTGCTCAGCAGGAGGTGCTAGGTGGTGGTTGAGGTGATATGGTTCAAAATGTGTAGAAAAAGTAGTTGTGTTTAACATCTAGGATGATTCTGCGTAGTAGGAATAATGTCTAAGCTGTAGAACCACCTCCTTGGTCATATTCAGCTATTCATCCCCTGCTTTTGTTCTGATAACCACCTCCTTGGTCATATTCAGCTATTCATGTCCTGCTTTCCATAACAAGAATGCTGCTGCGCTGTTAGAACACCCCTATCCGTGTGTTCGTTTGAAATGAGAAATCATCCTTCCAGCACTGTTCCGTTTCACAGAGAACCTATACAACAACCTAGTCTTTCATGTCACCAAGCCAGATCATGTGTGAAATGTAAACGTATTAAAATGAGAATAGAAATGAATGAATCTCTTGATAGAACAGTAAAAGCAGAAAGAGTTTGAAAGAACAGTAAAAGCAGAAAGAGTTTGATAGACAGTAAAAGCAGAAAGAGTTTGATAGAACAGTAAAAGCAGAAATAGTTTGATAGACAGTAAAAGCAGAATCACTAACATTAATGATGGCTGTGTGAGGTGTGAAGCAGCTAAGCCATCTATTGATGTTGCCTCAGTCACCCACAATACAGAGACACAGTACAGTCCAGACCTACGTTCTAACCACTAATAACACCTACACAGCATATCTGGTATTACTGCACTGCTGCTGGCTGACTTTCTGTTCAGATGGAGAGGATCTGGCTAAGATAGTGGGTAGTACTGGGGCTCTGTAGATGGCACCATTCAGTTAAGGCTTTGTTCTAGAGATGCTGTTTCTGTTTTGTGATTTTTACTTGGTCTTGAGAGTAGATTCTGTCCTGTCTTGGGCTTTGTTGAGGTGTTTGGTGCAGTGGGAGTATGAGTAGAGGGATTAGGATGTTCTCTTTGAGAAACACACTGGTGGATGGAACACAGGCAGACTCCCATAGGAAACAGCAGGCTGTCTGCCAGATCATTATACAGTGTTCCACCAGCTCTACTATAAACACAAACACACACACACACCCCATGGTTGGGGTCAATTCCATTTTAATTCCAGTCAATTCAGAAAGTACATCAAATTCCAATTCTAATTCCAAATGTTCCTCATTGAAAAGCAAAAACAGAGAGTGAGAGAGACATACAGAGAGGGAGAGAGACATACAGAGAGGGAGAGAGACATACAGAGAGGGAGAGAGACATACAGAGAGGGAGAGAGACATACAGAGAGGGAGCAGAGACATAAAGAGAGGGAGCGAACATACAGAGAGGAAGAGACATACAGAGAGGGGAGAGACAGTACTTAGAGAGGAAGAGCGACATACAGAGAGGAAGAGAGACATACAGCAGAGGGAGAGACATACAGAGAGGAGAGAGAGACATACAAGGGAGAGAAGACACATACGAGAGGGGGAGAGACCTACAGAGAGGAGAGATACATACCGAGAGGGAGAGAGACATACAGAGAGCGGAGAGAAGACATAACAGAGAGGGAGAGAGACTACAAGAGAGGGAGGAAGACATACAGAGAGGGCGAGACACATACAGAGAGGGAGAGAGAGACATCAGAGGGGAGAGAGAGACCTACAGAGAGGGAGACGAGACAACAGAGAGGGAGAAGACATACAGAGAGGGAGAGAGACATACAGAGAGGGGGAGAGACATACAGAAAGAGGGGGAGACATAAAGAGAGGAGAGACCATTACAGAGAGGGAGAGAGACACTACAGAGAGGGAGAGAGACATACCAGAGAGGAGAGAGACATACAGAGAGGAAAGAGACATACAGAGAGGAGAGGACATACAGAAGGGAGAGAGACATACAGAGAGGGAGAGAGACCTACAGAGAGTAAGAGAGACATACAGCGAGGGAGGAGACATACGAGAGGAGAGAGAACTACAGAGAGGAAAGAGACATCAGGAGAGGGAGCGAGACATACAGAGAGGGAAGAGAGACATACAGAGAGGGAGGAGACATACAGAGAGGGAGAGAGACACATACAGAGACGGGACAAGAGACATACAGAAGAGGAAGAGAGACATACAGAGAGGGAGAGAGACATCTACAGAGAGCGGAGGAGACATACAGAGATGGGAGAGAGACATACAGAGAGGGAGAGAAGACATACAGAGTAGGGAGATGAGACATACAGAGATGGGAGATGAGCATACTATGATGAGGGAGAGAGACATACAAGAAGGGAGAGACATACAGGAGAGGAAGAGCGAACATACAGACGAGAAGAGAGAACATACATGACGAGGGCGAGAGACATACAGAGAGGGGAGAGACATCATCAGAGAGGGGAGAGACATTTACAAGAGGGAGATAAAGGGAGACACATACAGAGAGGGAGAGAGACATACAGAGAGGGAGAGAGACATACAGAGAGGGAGAGAGACAACAGAGAGGGAGAGAGACATACAGAGAGGGGAGAGCATAAAGAGAAGGGAGAGAGACATACAGAGAAGGGGAGAGACATACAGAGGTTGGGTGAAGGAGACTACTAGACTAGGAGAGGAAGAGAGTGACAACTGTTCCTAGAGAGGGTGATGAGCATAGCACCTCATCTCAGAGCAGGCGAGAGAGACACCTACAGAGAAGGGGGAGCAGACATCAGAGACGGGCGAGAGACATACAGAGAGGGAGAGAGACCATTACTAGAAGAGACGGGAGTACAAGAGAGGGATCGTCACATGATCAGCACAGTTATGAGGGAAGAGGAGGAGTACCATACAGAGATGCACCATGGGCGACTGGAGACTCTATAGATGATCGACGAGTTATGGGAGCACTAGAACAGTAGCAGATGTGAAGGAGCGGCTGAGAGACGACGTAGTTAACATGAGAGAGGTGAGAGGAGACTATATCACGAGATCAATCTGGGGGGATGCACTACGATTACTACACTGAGAGTGGAGGAGAGGAGAACATACGAGGATGTGCAAGCAGCGCAAATTAGATGGAATACGTGTTCAGACGATGTGGGAGATTAGTTTAGCGGTGTCAACGCTATGAGGCAAGATGTGGGAAGGGAGTCGAGAGTACCGAGAGGGGTGCATGGGAGAATGAATGTGTACATGGAGCGGCGTGAGGAGCAATACAGTCAATATGAGAAGGGGACTAGAAACATACTAAGTAGGCGAGGGAGACGATCGAGAGTACCACAGAGGAAGAGGGGAATGAGAGTGAGACATAGCTCCATAGGGGAGAAAACACATATCACGGATACAAGAGATGGAGGACGCATGGTCAGAGGCATACGAACAGGGAGAGGTGGAGAAAGAATAGCCTTAAAAGATGAGGGATAGAGAAAACTCATACTGAGCAGCACGAGTGCACAGTGGATCGCATCAGCTTTGCAGAGCAGCGGATGCGACGTATCAGGTACAAGTAGTTAGGGTAGGAGAGGACCATTAACCACACTGATGAATGGAGCTAGAGAGACATACTCTACGAGAGGGATTGAGGCATTGTATATCGCATACCATGGAGGAGAGAGCATAACACAAGAGAAAGCGGAGATGAGATACGCCACAATATACATGGTGAGCACGCTCGAGCAGGATCAATTGGGACAAGGTGTCGATAAGATCGAGCAAGTATGTGGATAGAGCACTATTACTTAGGTCGGAGTGGAAGAGACGACATAGTCTTGCACAGCAACCAGTGAAAAGATAGACGCACACATGTACGCGTTAGAGGCGAGAGAGCACGAGTAGTCTATTGTGAGAGTTCGAGTGTGACGAGAGTAGTGACTCTATTGACAGATGTAGCCAGCAGGTTTAAGATAGCTCACGTCGGAGGTTGTAAGGGGAGCGAGGAATTTCCAGAGATATGGGAAGTAGACAAGTCACAGACGCGAGAGAGACTATACTGTCTTGCTACCTTTGAGAGGAAAGCAGAAACGCTTACGCCTATGTAAGACGGCAGAGACGGAATGTCTAGCTCTAGTTACAATTCGATCGCAGTGGTGGAGGGGATAGTGATGCGTATACAGTACGAGCGGGGGAGTAGAGACGTTACATGAGTAGCGAGAGAGAGACCGCGCATACAGAAGATGGTAGAGATGACGAATGACCAGAGAGGGGCGGAGTGATCAAACTAGTAAACGAGGAGCGGAAAAGTACGAGCAAATGGAATGGGTGAAGCTAGACACTCACCAGTAGATGGTGGGATTAACAGGATGTAACATCGAGAGACAGTAGAGAGATGAGACAGATCTGAGTGCTCGCTCGCGCAACATTCAACGCAAACGATGGTTGCACGCGATGGAGTGTATAAAGAGAGAACTAGCTGATTGTTAAATGTTCATTCTCATCGCTACAATCTGTATGTCTCTCAAAACCTCACTCAGTATATAAGTTCACCTCTCTCATAAAAGCTATGAATCAATGGTCTATATAGAGAGTCTCCTCCCTGATTAATTCTCTCTCAGTCTCCCTCATTTGTTTGTCTCTCATCTCACTACATATACCTCTTGTGTTGTTGAAATCGTTCATGCGGATCGCCTGTCTTCTGTCTGATGGTTGTGTCGTATTTCTCGACTTCATCAAGTACAGGTTCTCTCTTTCAACTTCGGTGTTTAGGTCAAGTTACGTGATGTACATACCTAAGTCCCCTCACTGTATGTCAAGTCCTCCCAGTAATTGCAATCCTCTGCGCTATCGTTGGCGTCTATTCGCATTTGATCGGCATTATTATCCTCTCAGTCGAGTCAGTGATTTAGTCAACTCTAGCTCTTCCATCACGCTGCATAAGGCGCTGTGAGGACCTAATACTTCTCTCTAACACTTTCTGTATCAGCTCTCCTCTATTCGATACTATCATTGCATGGTATGTTGTAAGAGCAGCGGCAAACCGCAGGAAACTATCTGCTTGGTGACTCGTTGGCATAATCATTCTAAAACTCTACGTTCGCTTATACTGTCATAAGATTGATCTTCTACTCACCCATGTTCTATTGGAGGTGATAAATGTCTCGCGCGTAGGAGTTTTCTCGCTCACACAGCACATTCTCTCGTCGTTAGTAAGTCTCATTACTCTTGTTTTGCAATACTGATGAACTAGGTAATTCTGCTGCTCGCTTTCTCTGATGAGTTGGGTTGTCTCTCCTTCTCTCCATGGGCTCTGGCTTAGAGTGGCTCTCTATTGCACTCAATGCGGTCTGTCATTGTTGCTGCGTCTCACGTGGCACTATAATTCATCGGCGTTCGCGTCTGTATATCTAGTAATCTTCGTCAGCAGGCTGTCGGCCTATTATTGTCATTCATCGACTCCCTCTCTGTATCAAGTGAGGCAAAGCCGTTTCGCCTGCGGTTGGTTCGCGATGGGTATGCTCTGGTTGATTCTACGCCCATCAGTGCCCTTACGTCTTGATACGTTCTGCTCATTCTCATGCTCACTTAATTTATACGTACTCATTCGTTCGCATACGTGTCTAGATATTGTCTCTCCTCACCTTCTACTGTACTTGAATTTGCGTTCTTACTTTACATGTAGTGATTGAGATAGTTGAGATAGTCTACTTTTCCATCATAATAAAGGTGACCTACTTCCTGCTCACTTGTGTCTCGTCCAGTGCCCACACACTAACTACGTAGAGGCTATTTCAAACTGTCCATGGGTACCTCGGCATAGTGATTTATGTGCATTATACTCACCACACTCTTCACTACTCTCTGTTATGTGGTCTTTACCTTCTCTCTCTCCTCAGATCAACAATGAGATCGCTCTCCCACTGTACGAGTGCTTAAGGTACATCATCACGAGCACCGAGTCATCATGTATAGCTTTCTCCATAACCTGTCATGTGTTAATTGTCTCATCTTCCTGTTCACCTCTCTGATGTGTGTCCATCTGACTCCCTCTCTGTTATCGTCTCTCTCCCTCCTGTATGTACTCTCCACCCTTCTCTGATATGTCTCTCCCCCCTCTCTTGTATGTTCTCCCCTCTCTGTATGTTCTCTCTCCCTCATCTGTTGATCTCTCCCTCCTCTTACGGATATAGGTTTTTTTTCGAGTCGCCTCTCTTACTCGTTCACTCCTTTGCCACTCGTGCACGATGTAAAATGTTGTCTGCCTCCCACTCCTCTCTGTTTATATGTATGTGCAACTCTGTCGACACTCTCTGTATATTCTTCGAATCTAATTCCTCACCTCACTTACTACTTAGTAAAACCTGATTTACCCGGTCTCTCCCTCAGTCGAGGGTAATGCTCTCGATCTCACCTGTCTGTTCACTAGTCTCTCGCTGACAGTCGTTCATTTCGTGTGTCAGTATTGGACTACTCTGCGTGCGTCGTTGGATAGTCATTATCTACCCACAGACGGCTCTGTATCCAGCATCGTCATCGTTCTCATCTCCCTACTAGTAACTGTCATCTCCTCCCTCACTCCCTTGTACTGCTCTATCTTATTCCATCGTCCTTCTGTTATAATGGTCCACTAGCTCTCTCCGCTTGTAGCTAGTAGATGATCTCGTTCCCCACATTGAATTATTACTCGCTTGGTATGTCTCATTCCCCCTCTCTGGAGAGGTAGCTCGCCCCACCACATTGCCATTCATCTAGTTAGACGCTACTCTCTGTCCGGACCCTCCATCTCGGGTAGAGGATAAGATCACACTATAGAAACCTATTAATCTGCTCTTGTTATTGTTTTTCCTCCAATTCCACTCTCATGTATTTATTCATCTTCCCCTCTCTGGTAATGGCTCTTCCTTGCTCCTCCTATCTGGTATTCTCTCTCCCTCTCCTGTCTGTCTCTCTCCCCTCTGTAATGGTCTCTCTCCCTTCTATGATATCTTCCTCCTCACATCTCGTCTCTCTCTTCGCTCCTACTATACTGTCGGTACCTTCGCCTCTCTAATGTATCATTGTCTACTGCACTCAGACCCATCTCTCGTATTGTAGTCTTTTTTATTCCTTCCTCGCAGAGCTGATCTCAGTATCTCTCTTCCCTCTGCCTTCTGTTAGGCGAGGTCCCTTCTCTTCTCTTCTACTGATCATCCTCATACTGTCATGTCTCGGTAGCCTCTGCAAATCTGTTTTAGAAATGGGTCCTTCTCTCTCCCTCTCCTTGTATCTGGCCTCTGGTCATGAACCAACTTGCTTAATCGTTGCTATATCATGTATAATGGCTATTCCTTCAATTCATGTATTGGCTAACTTTACTCCCCTCTCAGGTATGGGGTGTCCATCTATTCACCTCTCGTGGGGCCTCTTCCTTCTCTTTCTGATATTCATGGTTAGTTCGCTCTCTGTCTTACTCGCTCTTTAAAAGATCTCCTCACTCACATATCTGTCACTTGGCTTTATTATCACACATTACTCCCATCCTCTGCTATCACAGAATACGTCTGCATCCCCTATGCCTAGTAACAGATTTGAAAGCTCTCCTGCTATACGTCTCGCTCACTGGTTAGTGTAAGTACACTCTAATACTGGCGATAATGGGGCTCTCTGATAGTGCTCTCTTCCCTCTCTTCGCTAATTTCTGTTGTTTAGTCTCTTTCCTTCTTTATAGAATGGGTTTCATACTCTTACCTACTGCTTTGTATGTCTTCCTCCTTCACCATACTATGTTATACTGTTCTCTGTCTCATCATCTCTTTGTAAAAAGCTAATCTCTCTCGATACTGTTTTCGCTCCTCTGCGTATACTGATCCTACTCGTGAACCTTACTTGCTGTTTATAACTCAGGGATTCTCTATCCCTTCTGTCAGTGGTCTCTTCTCCGAATCCCAATACTCTTGTTGGATGTAGTCGCACGCCTCCTCTCTCTGTATCGTATCTACTCAAGTCTCTTGCTCAATCGTTCTCGGTCTCATCTGCATAAGCTGCTGAATAGTCCTCTCCCCTCTCTTGTATGTCTCTCTCCTCGATCTGGATACTGTCAGTCCCTAATTCAGTCCGCTACCTTCTAGTCGTATATGCTACGTACCGCACCCAATCATCTTGCATCGCATGAGTGCTCTCTCCCTCTGTACTCAGTATAGAGCTCCCACTTCGTCTGAGTAATTTGATCTTCATCGCACCTACCATCGAGTATGCCGTCTACTCTCTTGACGTGATAGGCGTGATCGTCAGGTTCTTGGCTCTCTGTTTCGATCGTGCAGCTCACTACCGCCTGCACCCAGTCTAGTATGTCTGCTCTCCCTCCTCGCGTTAGTCTCTGCTCTCTATAAAGTCACACTCTCTGTATGCTCCTCCCTGCTACAAACCTTCAATTCTCGTATGTCTCCTCGATACCATCACAACTCTAGGTAGCATAGCGTTCTCCATACTTACCCTACTTCACTGATTGAATGGATCTCATCGTACTCTCTCGTACTGCTATCTATCCGCCTCTCTGGGTTACTGTTGACCGTCTCATCTCCGGTCAGTATTGTCTCTGTCTAGTCGCTCAGTCTCTCGCTCAGTATATTTTGCTATATCATACGAGTATTACAGTGAAACTTGAGATCATCAGAGAACAGTGCGCAATTTGCCAGTATTGTAACGTCGTCACGCTGAATTCCTCGAGCAATGGTGACATTTAAATAGCTGGATACTTTAGAGCTTCATTCGTAGCCGTAACACAATGGGGAGGTGAGTGTGTGTTCCTATGTGCTTAGATAGTAAGTTGGAGACCAGGAAGGAGTATGCGCTGGAACACAGTGTAATAAATCGTGTAATCTCTGCGCAGAAGCAGAGCCGCAGATGCACCGTTGAGCTACCTCTATGGGGACGCTCAACGGTCAACTGTGTCTAATTCCAATCCACCATGTTCAAGCCTCAGTGGCCTCGTGACTTTCAGTTCCTGAGAGTAAAGACAGTAAAACATCCTGTATATTTCAAGCACGCATCTCTACACTCATATCCTCAGTACTCGCTGTCCAAGATGCCAAGGTAACCTGTTAAATGACTATGGCTCAAACTCACCACCATCATCGCCAGACGCACACCCCACTGACGAGAACCCAACCTAATTTGCATACTCGCTCAACTAAAGCCCAAGCAGGACACGCAACTAGCATCCTAACGCATACTAAGACGACACGAATGTTATAAAATGAATCTAGCACGCAAAAACACAGCCTATTGACACACACGCCTAGCAGCATAGAGAGAGTCAACACCTTATATGGCCGTATATGAACATTGAAGATTGGTGCATCTTACAAATAGAACACGGAGCCCTCCCAAGGCGTTACTAACGCACCATAGTGCCCTCACATAAATCCGTTAGCACTCAGATCTAAGCCTCAGGTCCATATGGAACTAGAACAAGCCTCCAGCCCTCTACTTCTATCGAACCTGAGATCCGGAACAGTAATATTACCTGTGCCAAGGATATGCTGGTGTAGGTGCTTAGCTCTTTCAGATAAGGTTAGGAAAGCGAGGTAGATTGGACACAGTAACATATCCGCCACAGGGTGTCTTGCACCCTTGTAATTCAAGTGGACGGGGAACCTCGGAGCGTCACAGAGGCGCATCAAGCATAAGTATGGCTTAAGCTTGTTTCACCCCTCACACAGCCATTCTCATCCTGAACCAGTCGTGTTAGCGCATTCCTGCTCTACATTAAGCTGTCTATCAAACTATTTCTGTCTTTTACTGGTTTGCTATTCAACTCTTTCTGCTTTTTTACTGTCTTCAAACTCTTTGCTGCTTTTACTGTTTTTATCAACTCTTCTCGCATTTAACTGTGCTGTTCACAGCATGTACAAGTACACATCCCTATCTATATATGTGAGTTTTCTCACTTTGATCTGTAAGGTACTACGATTTCAGATCACAAATTTTTGCAGCACATGCTGATCATGGGCTGTGTAGGCGTGAACGATGAGATACGAGGAGCATGCAGTTGTTTCGATTATAGGTTTTCCTTCGGTGTCAACACGGAACGATGCTGGCAGGAATTGACATTTACTCTCCTTTCAAAAAGAGAATTACACAGGAATGAGGGGGTGCTCATCTACACACAAGAGCCAGACAAGCCTTCTACTGAGTTAGTGGTGAGAGAAGGCAGGAGAGCTCGAATAGCTGAAATATGAACACTTAAGTCGTGGTTGCTTTCACTCACATGCAGGAGACACGAGAGCACTGGGAGATAGATAATTTTAGGGCACTAATATGGGAACCAAAGGCAGATCGTTAAGGATTGACGCAGTACATAAAAAGCCAAGCGGATTGACAACTATATTTGGAGAATAGCATACCAAGAGGAGTGGCTGTAGTCGTTAGTCACGTTATGGAACATAGAGCAACAGAGTGATGGAGATACACTGACTCGAACAGAAAAGAATGGGCATTAGAAGTAGGGTATTTCAGAGTCAAAGAGCAGAGTAAGCATCGCCACATAGGTGAATCATAGCATGACTCCAGGGCAGGAAGAGTGTGCCGCGTTATTCAGAACAATGCTAAGAGCAGCCGTGAAATCAAGGCGAAAGAATGCATGCACAGGGAGGTGGTATAAGGGGCCCTAAGATGTCCAAAGACAGCCAGCAAAGAAGCAAAAGAAAAGCAGGTGTGATGAATGAGGCATCGAATTATCTGCAACTCAAGGAGGTGATTAATCAGCAACAACACAGCAGGGGATGCATAGCTGTACTGTATGACACTAAGAGAGTGGAGGTGGCGGTATCACAGAACAAACGAACCGGAGGATGAAATGAGCTGACACTAAACATATGCGTAGGGGATGAGACTGTAAGAAAGAAACAGCAGGCAAACATGACATATCTACTTGAATATCGCACACAGGCGATGGTAGTGGCACTTGAGCATAAAAAAGCAGGACCTGTATTTGACATACAAATACTGTAAAGTCATTGCTGACTGGACATATGCTGCAGAGCTGATGCATTATCAGATACAAACGTGGGGGAATGAATTATTGCAACGTAGATGAACTATTTGAACTACACGGATGGTGGGTTACTACATGAAACAAAAGCAGGGGAGAATAGCTGAATATGTCCACAGAGTGAGGCTTGAGCCATAACTACAAAGCACGAGAGTTTTGAAGTATCGGTAGATACTATTTGTGACCAAGGAGGTGGTATATCAGAACCAAAAGCCACGCGTATGAATACGCTAAATATATCGAAGCCAGACTTTGGAAATGAGTAGGTGTTATCAGAACAAAAGCACAGACCCGACATGAAACTAGTGTTATTTTTCGACACACATTGATGGTTGATATGGTCAAATAAAAAGATTGCCCATTGGGGATTAATACGCTTAAATAAATTGGTACATTAAAGAAGGAGTTGGTTATTCTTAGATATCATATATACGAAGATCAGATCTAAGCTGTATATCACTTGAAACAAAGGAACGCAGTACTAGGTGGAGTATCTTTCAAGAAGATAAACAAGGCAGGGAGGATGGTACCTTAGACGTACAAGTATTGCACAAGAGGCGAGGTTGGTTAATTCCATCAGACACATATAACTGTCAGTGACTGTATTTTTCGAACTATTCGACTCTATATAAATGGAGGTGGTTAATCAGAAATATATAGCAGGTACTATCTAGATCACGAGAGTGTACACTTAGATGCACACTCAAGGCACGGCTGAGTTATAGACATAGAACCAGCAACGGTGATGAATAGTCGATTGAAAAAATACATCCACACGCCGCAAGCGTGGCTATAATATCGGAGAGATGCTGGCCACCACATGCTTCACTTATGGTATGATGCCAGGTTACTTCGAAGTGAGCTTGCATAATAAAGAGGCAAGGACAATAGAAATGAGCTGAAATGATAATCCAGAGTGTGTATATTGGGTTCAAGCACCACAGAAAGAGAAGTCAAGTGTGTGTAAATGGGATAGTAGTGCTGTTGATATAATGGGATAGCTCATGTTTGGGACGAAGCTGTTAACTAAAGAGGGCAAGGATGTAGCATGCTGGATGGACTTTATTACGCCTAAGAGTGAGGATACCGAATCGCGTAACAGGTGGGTATTTTGGCTATTCCACGGAAATACAAAGCAGTGGAGGTATGAGGTTGGCGGTAGCTGACGGGACCAGAATGGATGTGCGTGGTTGTCAGAGGAGAAGGATTATAACAGCAGGCGAGTCTACCATAGAAGAAAGCTTAACTATATGGAACCAATTGTGCAAATGTAGGAGCTGCTTAATCACAGGTTCTTGGAAAAAAAAGCTATGCGGCGGTGAACTAAGGCCGCTTAAATATTCACCAAGCGAGGCTGCGTATTTTTGAAAGATCAGACAATATTGGCGAGGATCCGAGAGGGGCTAACCAGCATACTAGGATAAGACCGAATCGGATAGGTGGATTATCTTAGCAAAATAGCAGGGAATGATAAAAATTATTGTTATCACACAGTTATGAGAGAGTGATTTAATTTCAGTGATACATATACATGTCCAGTGGGCATTGAACATATCGCCTGTAATATGCCGGACAAAGGGATGTGTGGTTTATACACGAAGCTCAATCCACAGCGACAAGTAGATCATCTGATGCTAAATACTGAACCACCAAGATGCGCTGGTGATCAGTCAGGAAGACACAGCAGTAGAATGCGACATAGAAGTACCGGTTTGACAGTGTATCTCGTACACATGGGATGTGTTTGGTTATCCTTTCTCTGAGCGGATAGCCACTAAAGCTCACAGGATGAACTCAATTGTGGCTGGAAATCGATCAATAATAGGAGACAGGGTGTGATTGTGTAGTGCAGCAATAATAGCATGCGAGGAGAGATATTCGGATGTATACCATGCAATCAGATATTTAGAATATGAATAAAACACTCAGAGAGAAGTATCTCCATTTACACATGATATTATAGTATCCGTAAAGTTAACATATTATTTCATAAAGGATGATCCATGTAAAGACGGACATAGGTCAGAACCATATAGAAGCCATACACAATTACGAGTTCGCTATTCTATATATGGCTGTAAGAGGATACCATGGGATAATGTCAGTTGAGGTAGATATAAAGATGCTAATATATGGCGTGATGGTTTTCTTTTTCAGAAAGAAGGGTACTCAGTAGACATAGATTATATAGAACCAAGCGAATAAGCGAGCTCGTGGACACACAAGGCGGGTGGGTCTAAGTGTAAGTCTGTTAACATTTTGTAGATCATAGGCGATAGTTAGTGCGGGATGATGAGGGAGAGAATGAATAAACACATTTGATTATACTATTTTCAGTAGAATAACAGTCTTATGGCTCTGTGGCGATATAAGACCAAAAGAGTGTGTGTAAAAGAAGTGTCATTATTGGTGGTCTCCGAATACTTACGACATATTGGGCACTTGCACGGTAGTTTGCCAGAACTTAAATGAGCGTAGTCGAGGCGCTCTCGATTTATTCACAAACTTCTTGTAAATAGTCTAGTGCTCTCCGGACACAATACTCCGGAACAAGTTTGTTGGTGATACAAGAAGTTGGGACAAACAGCCAATAGTTGAACGTGATGGCAACAGCTGACTCTTGAGACGCTGACACTTCCTGAGTAACAGAGGACGCCTGTCGATGTGAAGCGTCACAGGGGGAGAGTGTTTGTTCATGTAAAATCTTGTTATACATTATATTTTCTCTCTGCTCTACGTCGATCTTCACACTGGAAGTCTACTCAAGGGTCCGAACATATTATGCTCGCACTACACGCTTCGCAGTTTTTAGGACCCACACTTATTTACGCTTCCAAGAGAACGAGTATAAGGTGTCAATCCATGAAGAAAATGAATTCAAAAAGCGTCACCTGACCTCCAATTTTTGTTAAGACGGTCTAATTATTTGATTGTTTAATGATGGAATCTCAATGTTTAATATTCACTTAGTTTCACACATTATCACTTTTTAAATGCAAATAGGACAGTGTCCATGCACGTATCCCTATCTCTGAGAGAGAGTTTACATCAAAAAAATACATTGTATACGCGCGTAAGTAGTGAACTACCACATAAGTCTAAACATTACCAACTATGATGTATTAAATAATATTCTATATGAACCAAATTTCCCTTTATGTTGTCCAATAGATCTCAGCAAGGACGCATATAGAATTATGTGCTCGTGATGTTGAGGTGATGGTCGTTTTTTGATTAAAATGAATTTGAGAAACTGTGAGAGAGAAGATAGTTGTTGTGGGTTGAGTACAATCGTGAGGAGTTGTATTCTATAGCGTAGTAAGGGACTATTCATAGCGTCTAAAAGGTGACCAGGAGTGGTCTGAACTAGAGGACATAAGGCCAAGGGTTATGACGCGTTAGGAGACATATCGACAAAAATATAAAAATTTAATAATTACGCTATCAAATAGGGTTCGAATATAAGATCTCTCGATCTATTGATTGTTTCATTATTAGATATTTTTGCTCAGATGTTTTATATGGATACTGAAAGAAAGCTTTATAAAAATTGCAAATATGTCAGGATGCGCATATGTGTCAAACTACTTTCAGACTTATTAATAATAGATTACTGTGAGCAAACGCAGCCAGATGAATCATTGCATAAACAGAGAGTCAATATTGCAAAAGCTCGTTATATGTAAACAGAAACTTTCTTTTTCAGAGGGAACAATCACTTCTGCCAATCGTGGCTTACGTGCGGTCACTCTATTTTAGATCTCGGATTCATAAGATGCCTACAAACGACAATGGATTCTTTGAATGGCCACTAGTTAGATCGCATACAGATATGCTTGCATAACTTCGAGTAGAAATGAGCTTGGTGAAAGTATGACTATTGGCTGCTCAGAATTTGATGATTTCTTTGTGTGTGTTGTACACTCATCGATCCGACTATCTTCTGATGGACTCTAGAGATCCCCCATAGCTTTCCACATAATAACAGAAGGTGATTAATACAGGTGTGTCGGGGAGTTCTCAACTGGCTCACTTTCATTCAAATCCGCGCACACCAACTATATTAATACAAATGTTTTTGTTCAAGAGCCATTAAGGTTTTCTTATCGGACATTTTAATGTCCTCTCTATTGTGCAAGGGCGCTCTCAAGTGATGACTAGTGAAGGAAAAATGTGTGCACCTATGATTTCGTATATTCCCCACCAAACTGTCTCCTGGAACCTCGAGTTTGGTCGACGCAGAGGCTTTGTCTCACATCGAAAATGTGATTCCACTCATCGATATCTATTCAGGGAAATGACGCAGGGGGAGTGTTTATTGTATAGTACTCGGAGATAACAAGCGCATGGCTGTCATTGCAGTTCAACACTACAATCAGTCTTCTACACTATCAGGTCAATTCGGCTTATGTTGTCGTAGGGATCAAAAAATTGTGAGTGAGTCCCACTCCGCTTGGCCGAGTGAAGCCTCCACAAGTATCACCACAGATTGAAAACTTTCGCGATACGAGGAGATAGACACAGACTTTTACACTGTCATGGGGCACATAGAACTAGCAGGAAGGCCCTTGAAAAGAATAGAACAAAAACAACAAAACAAAACCAACAGAACAACGACGCTCTCAAACCTTGTCTTCTCCGGACAATCTTTTTTCCAGACGGTATGAACCACACGAGATCTAACAAATTGTCAGGTGAATTATACAGTAGGGAGGGTCACTTCGAATGACAGATAGTAATTCAAAATTAGAATTGAGCACAAAGTATGGCCAGCCTGGTCACAGACACAGACGCCGAGCATTCCCTGATCCACTTTATGCACAGAAGCTATCGGAATGCTGATCACACTCCGTATGGTTATTTTTCTTATGACTCTTGGACGAGAAAGTGTGGATAATGACATTTCCTATGGCTCTGCACTTTGCTTGACACCACTTAATCTGCAAAGTAGTATGATCGCCAGAGGAATACTCACTCGCTCTAGCGCAAACAATGCATTATCACGGCTTCTCACGTCAGTGTCGTGCATTAGTTAATGGCACTTCAACGACTACGTTCTCTTCTCTAGATTCACTGGGAGAGAATATGGCTCTTGCATAACTGGTGGTCAGGCCGGATTTAGAAATTGTATTAATCCGATCCCGCAGCTGAATCTAGACTTACAAGTCTAAGGACTGGTGACTTCGGAGCTTAGCTTTGTGACTTTCTTGTGGACAGCTAGCGTCCTGGATATTCGCATACACCCTCTTATTCTTCATCGCAGTTGATAATATTCAGAAGAAAGCATTAATATTGTGTCACTACAAGCTTCCTCCAGCCAACACGCACGGTTTCTGCTTCTCACGCAAGGTCTTCTACTTGGCGCAGTACAGCAACTATAGATAACATCATGAGCTTCTCTTTGTGAAGTTCTATGATGGGTATTTCTCGGATCAAAGAGGGGCTGACGGATGAAAGGCGCAGTAGTCGATTGAAAGAAAAGTCACAAGGCTATTTATCTTCTTTTGACCTGCTTGTCAACGTCTCCCTTTATCCTTAGGTAGTTGGTACATAGCAAAGATAGCAGGAGACGGCACGTTTTCCTGCCGGTAACCATAGGTATTTGACCATACAGATGTGATAAGAGAGACAATGTGATTACCCATAGGCAATACTCACCACACTAGGACACGATGTGAGAGGCGTTACTCGCATGGAGCCAATTGGTAGAGCTGTATGGTGATGCGAAGTCATAATCAGCGCGCATTGACAGGAGTCGAAATCTGCATGGTATGAGGTGCAGCCCGTGTAGTCTGCGGGTAAATATTTCGACTATAGCTCGTAGATGTGAACGGAGAGAACATCACTGACATGATTAGCTGGATCTCCTCTTGTTCGTGAGTAAGGCCTGCTGAATAATGCATAAGTGGCTATGTGTTTGGGATGACTGTTTTACTAGCTAAAGTGGCAAAGCGCAGTAAACGCTTAGTGGCACATTATTGATCGCAAAATGGCTATGATTCCTTGTTCGAGGATCTTTCAGAACCACTTCCTGTTAAGAATTATAATCACTAGCATGAATCTACAACCACAAATGATATTCTCACAAAATCGCATGGGCACCGCTGACACTGGAGAAATATGGTTGATAGTCTCTATGAGTAGTGCACTCTCTTCACGAAGAACTGTGTATGCCAACACCTAGTAGATGGCATTAGACTCGTTAAGGCTAATTAACTGAAAAAGGTTACGGTAATGGAATCATAGAAACCCCGAGACCTCTTAGCAACCAAGCAGTGGTTAAATAATCTGTTTCTAGACTCCTTAAAAAATCAAATTAGAGTTGGGTCTATATCTCGACCCTGTGTCTTCATAGTGAGGGAGACGATGCTCCACTACAATGAATAATTATAGAAGATATGAAATTGTGGTCCTATTAATAATCTCGCTATTTGACCTATTGGCATATATGTTAAGGTATAGAACAAGTGATCGCGGTCAACATTTTCCACTTTAGCCATCTCTCACAGACAGACTACGTCGGTCAATGTAACAGTGACAGGCTCTATTTAGGCCGCTACCCTACATGCATCATCACAAATTTTTTTCCCTATACCCATCATGCGGTTTGCTACAACCTAGCTCTACTGACATGAACCACGTCCTAAACAACGTAGTACACAGGTTGAGAGACCATTTTTGTAATCAAAGGTGCACAGACACGCTGACACCACTCTCAATACCGCCCTTGCACCACTCTTGCCCTCTCGCATCTCGCCTGATCTACCCACCAGGTGTACATCATGTAGTCCCAACACAGCTCTGCAAACTGAGACCAGTTTCCTATTCGGACAAATCCAGGTATCGTTTTCATCCCCCTTGTTTCGTTCCGTTTTGCTTCCGTTTTTTGAAGAATGTCCTCTTTCACAGAATCGGCGGAATTTGATCTGGACGTCCACGGGCCGCCAGCGCGGGATGGAACGACAGAGCTTGATCGATCACTACCCGTCCTGTACCGTTTGAGCGACGGATCGTCCGTCTCGCGGCAGTTGAGGCCCTCCTCCCGGCACACCCCCCCCACCCCCCGCCGCCCACTCTTACCTTTTTGTAGCAGCTTGGTGGAGCCTGTTCCATCCGGTTGGATAACCTGCTGGCTGCCCGTGGACCGTCCAGATCAAATTCCGCCGATTCTGTGTGAAAAACATCTTAAGACGGACGCAAACGGAACGAAACAGGGAATACACAGTACCTGGAATTTGTCCAATAGAAAAAAACTCTCATTTGCACTTTTGACTAATGATTACACCTTAGATCGCTAGATGCAGATAAGAGTGTGGCAAGGCGGTATTGAATGTGTCACTGTCTGTCACCTTGATTACAAAATGTCTCTCAACTGTGTACCTACGTTTTTAAACTTTCATTCATAAGCTACGGTTGTAGCACCGCATGATGGGTATACGGAATTGGTGTATCGACTGTAGTAGCCTAAACCTGTCATATGTTTTTTTATCGTTACATTGAAGCTGGGTGAAGGCGAATATGAACCGACAGTCACAAAATTCTGTAATACAAATTAAGGCCATGCTCAATAAAAACATTGTGCGTCCTTCTCTCATCTTAAAACGGCACCAGACCCACAATTGGATTTTTAGTAACAGTACTGAAGTAATTATAACAAGGCTTTGAGTATGTACAGTCGTCTGGCCAAAGTTTTGAGAAATGACAACAAATATAAAATTTCTCAACAGGTCTGTGCCTCAATTTGTATGATGGCAATTTGCATATACTGCAGAATGTATCGAAGAGTGATCAGATATATTGCAATTAATTGGCAAAGTCTCGCTTTGGACCCATGCTCAAATTCCACTGCATTTCAGCCCTAACCACAAAAGGACCAGCTGACATCACCTGTCAGTGATTCTCTCGTTTTTTTTTAAAACACAGGTGGTGAAGTTTGACGAGAAGACAAGGCTGGAGATCACTCTGTCATGCCTGAATTTGCATTCGAAATACAAGACTGGAGCTTCAAAAGCGAGGTGGTGCTTGGATCAGTTGTTCCTTCCTCTGTCAACCATGGTTACCGGCTAGGAAACACGTGCCGTCCTCATTGCTTTTTGCACAAAAGGGTTCACAGGCAAGGATAATTGCTGCCAAGTAAGATTGCACTAAATCAACCTTTCATCGACTCATCACAAGAACTTCAAGGAGAGCGGTTCTAATCTGTTCTGCTGAAGAAGGCTCAGGGCGCCCCAGAAAGTCCAACAAGCGCCAGGACCGTCTCCTGAAGTTGATGCAGCTCGGATCGGGGCACCACCAGTACAGAGCTTGCTCAGGAATGAAGGAGGCAGTGTGAGTGCATTGCACAGCACAGTGAGGCGAAGACTTTTGGAGGACTGGCCTGGTGTAAGAAGGGCGCAAAGAACCACTTCCTCTCCAGGAAAAACATCAGAGGACAGATGGCATATTCTGAAAAGGTACAGGGATTGGTAACTGCTGAAGACTGGGTAAAGTTATTTTCTCTGAATGAATCCCTTTTCCGATTGTTTGGGGGCATCCGGAAAAAAGATTGTCCAGAAGACAAGGAGCGCTGCAATCAGTCCTGGTGGTCATGCCAACAGAAAAAAGCTCGAGACCATCATGTGGGGCATGCTTTCGGCCAAAGGAGTGGACTTCAACTCACATTGCTAAGCACACAGCAATAGAATCAAAGATGGTAGCCAACAGCATCCTCCGAGAGCAACTTCTCCCAACCATCCAGGACAGTTTGGTGACGAACAATGCCTTTCCAGCATGATGGAGCACCTTGCCATAAAGGCCACACCGTTGATACACTAATGGGCTCCTGGCCGAATCGCAAACACTTGACATGTTGGAGTTTCTCCATCTGTGTCGCATGTGGATTATAATACACTCACCCAAGGACCTATATATACCCAAGTTTAAGAAGAGATTGTGGCTTAAACACGCTCAAAGAGAGGCGTGTGTAACAACATACAACTCTTCAAAGTATTCATAGATCAAATCCTTCCAATGCCTTGCATCAATATGCCGAATGACTGGTAGCAGCCATAGTTCTTGAGGAATGTAGAGCATCGAGTATATGTCGCTCAAAAAGAATATAACGTGTAGCATGCTCAGGAGAGGGATTTGCACGAGGTTCTCTGGGAGAAAGAAAGCACCACGGTTCGACCACTAGATCAAAATATTGTGTCGAACTCCTTTCATCTCTTGTCATTGATAATTATCTGTAGCATGAAAAGCGGTGTTTAGAACGCAGACTTAGTGGAGGAATCTTTATATAGTAATTATAGTCTGTCCAAGTAGTTCCTATATTTAAATATGTGGTACACATCACATAATATTCATAATAGAGATCTCGCCACTCTTTACAAGAGGAGAGTAGAGCAGCGCTAGCCACAGTTGTTTAGCTGGATGAATATTTAAAAATATTATGTGAATGGCTTACTCTCAAAATGTCGCTGTATAATAAGTGACGAGTACTTTTGTATCAATGATAGAGAGCAAATACTACTGGCTAACTATAGTCGACAGCAATACCACCCTAATATATGGGTCTAAAGATCATATAAAAGACCCACGCTGAGAACATCTAAATTACGTGAAGAGTGCACATTTACTAATAAGATGTCTGGAACCATTATTGTTCGTTTGATACTGTTTACCATCGTCCATCCTACCATCGTGCTTGTGAGGCAGATCTACCAAAAGGTGCAAGGTGCTATACATAGACATGCTGAGAGAGGTTAGAGTGCACCTAGTTGTGAGATTGTGTCACGCCTACAGTGAAGTAGTTATATGTAGTCCTCTACTGTAAGAGTATGTCTGTCTGCATACTAGCAAAAGTGGCCATCTGGGGCTCTCCAACAAGTTAAGACACACAAGAAATAAATCTTTCAACTTACTATGTTTGAGCCGATGTTGGTGCTGATATTGTTACTTACGCGATCTTAGAGACATCTCCTAACCACCGCGTCTCTTGGGTAGCGGAAAAATGCACGCCTAAGATCTCGTGAGGTGCTCATGGCACTGACTTGAAGATCGTGGCGTACTATAGTGTAAGGGCAGACAATGTGCTGCTATAACACAACACTCGATGTGCCTATGCTCAATCGTACTGGTGTCCTGTATTGCTAGAAGCAGGTCGGAAGAAGATAAGTCTTACAAGAGTCTCACTTTGGTTGTAATCCACAGACACCCTGGTAAGGTCTAAGACATATCATAGTCAAACACACCACACGCAAAGCATATATGAGTGAGGTGTGATCGACTCAGTGAAAGCAAAATACCGAGCGCATGTCGACGCCGACCAATAGAGGGCTCACTCTAACAGAGCTATGGAACGTACCCACCACACGGATACTTAGACAGCACGGTGGGCAGCAGCCAAATTAATCAAGTGGCCAGCCACGTTGTATCATAATTGATTATATTGCGAACCTGTATAGAATCACACAGGCCCGCACCAATTTGCTCTGTTATTAAAACATGCATGAGCTACTCAGCTGTTCTCATATTCTATATGCATAATCAATTTAATATCACTGAGGTCCTCTTAATATGTTACTCATATGAATTCCAGATCTTATGACGATACTATAAACCAAGAGGTACTCAATGAGACAAGTAACATAGATCACGACTCTCGATATATTGAGTGGCTATAGTTCAAGGAAGGTTTACCTCTGTGACTACTATTTGCAAAGTATGATATTTTGTTTTAGCTCGTTATAGATTCTCATTTTAGTTAATACTCCAGCAACACTTAATGCTCATAATCTATTTTCTTACTCTATAATTCAGAGCAAAATGTCCATCTTTGCAAACCCATGCCTTGATTGTTGTCTTGTATTATCCAACCTGCCACGGCTCCACTCTTCAGCTCCAGTTTCTCTTCCTCCTGGCATCAGGTTTGTTTCACTCGATCAATATAATCCACTCTTGCGCGATGGTGGTGCATCAGCAGCTTCTCCAAAGTGTGAATGGTCTACTCGACTCGTTTTTGTGTGCTGAGATTGAAAAACCCTCCACGTGGTTCACATAAATTGTGTCAAGCCACTATCATGTCCTCGCTCGGGTTATTTGTATCTGATAACAATACTTGGAGCCTTATCCAAACCTTCTGATTCATGACTTTGACATAATTATGATGCTGATTCAATACTACTCTCCTTGCGTCCATATTCAGCAATCACAGTTACCCATTCCCTGGTCTATTGTATAACTCTGATACATTATAATTACTCTCTGTATGGTGTTCGAGAACTACAGTCTGTATGTCCACTCTAATCGCTCGGTGGAGAGACTTTTCATGTTTGATGTTTCACACGCAACCTCTTGGTCATTTATTTACTAATCATACCCTGCTTCTGTTCCGATAACCACCTCCTTGTCATATTTAGCTATTCATCTCCTGTTTTTGTTCTGATCAACCACCTCCTTGTTCATATTTAGCTATCTCATCCCCTGCTTTTTGTTCCGATAACAACCTCCTTGGCATATTAGCCACCAAGTACCCCTGCACTTTTGTGCTGAGAATAGTAATTAGCACCATTACATCTCTCCTGTGTGTCTCGATTTGAGAAATCCACCCTATTCATCCTCTTCCTGTCTTGCTGATATTGTGTGCTTGCATCACATCTACTCTTTGGTTCTCCCAAAAAATGTTCCATCACATTCATTGAGATTTTCTATTTTACTATTATGCCACACTGTCAGTTGATGGCGCATATCATATTAATGAGTTCTAGACTCTCAGCACTGTATAATGTCGAGGTCAATATTCTATCCATGTAAATTTGTACATATTCATGCTCCTCGCTTATATTAGAGCTAATGTACGTAAATAAACAGCTTTTTAGTCCTACACTACTTAGGATTACATCCACTCATTCTCAATCAACTATCAACTAAGTCGCTGATGGATTGTAGGTAGTATGCAGTAGGAGATAGATATGCAACTCTATGGTTCATGACCACAAAGCTGATGCTATTAGTCAGGCTTCATATTAGGGGCATTTATGTTATACTGATTAATTATACACGAATGCTCATTCTTATTTTGGATCTCATTAATCTCTTCACAGGCTCACGCTATTCATCCCTTGCTTCTGAGTCTGTATGTATTTGATAACTCTCCTTAGGTCACTGAGACTGTTTCATGGCCTATATTAATATATGTCTTAGACTTGAATTGTATATTCTACATGGTAATTAGAGACTCTACTCTTCTGCATATAGAGAATCTCGGAAACAATTTTGCAGCAAGAAAAAGGTGTGATGTTCTTACTACAAACTAGAAAATGTCACACCCTCGCTCATTTTTGGGTAGATTTCGAGCTGTGTTCCTTTGTCGCAATGAGTTCATACTCTTACACTATTTCATTCCGCAACATTCTCCTAGTACTGTGAGTTGTGTCGTAATCAATAGATAAACTTATAATATGTCATACTGTGAGTTCAGTATTTTAGACTAGGCGGAGTTATATTACGAGTATTATTTTCAAATAGAGCTCTCGAGTGCTTTAAATTGTTTGTAGTACATCGATATCCACAACCTCCGCTCGCGATGTGGCGCTTCTGAGAATGGATTTCACAACTTATATCTGATCCCCAGCAGTTGCGACTATCTATTTGTCCTGATAACATCCTCCTGTGGCACAAAGCGATTCAGCTCGACTTCATCTCCCCCATGGTTTTATGATATCTCTGAATTAATAACCACAAACCTGGCGAATTGCGGGGCAGGGAGTCTTGCACAAAGCAGATCCATATTCATTGCCACAATAGGCACTCTTTTGTTTTACGGTAGTGTGAGCATTTCTGAGTCTGTCGTCCATTCCGGTATCGGTCATATTCCAGCTAATTCATGTCTGCTTTCTAGTCATCTGAAAATGCCACTCCGCCATGAGTCATTACAGTATCTATCCTCTCATGCTGCCCTATTTACATGCCATGGTCTCAATTGCTCTCTGTCTTTTTGTATCGTTCTGAAGAAATCTATCGTCGCGTTGGTCAGAGGTATGAAGACTGTTTTCGATTGTTCTAATGATTTACTCCCGCTCGGTACTGTTTCTTGAATATCAAGCCAGTCCATATGGTTTCGGCTCTAAGCTCAAGGGTCCTAGTTTCATATCAACTCTCCTGTCTTATATCTGGCTTGCTTGGATCTACTCCGTGGCACACATCATTGGTCTATACTTCTCTACCGTTTTCCAGGGGCCATTATATACATCATCAAACTATCATTTTGTTTGTTTCTAAAGCCCACGTAGACTTTGATTTGTTTTTCTGATTAAACAACTCTGCCCTCTTGATATTTATTTTCCACAAACTCTGAATTAAGAAAGGAAATGGTACATGCCTTCATGGGTTAATCGAAATGTTGCCAAAACGTTCAGCCCAGCGTCGCAGAGTATTTACATGAGTGTCTAACAAGAACTATTATTCTCTTCTACATCAAGCAGGTTCATGACTATACTCTATAGTTCTTGCTTTATAGATTCTATCCTGAACAACATGAGCTCAAGACCAAGTAACTTATGGCTCATACTTCAATACTGGAAGGGAGCCCAAGTCTTAACATATACACTAAATAATTAGCAAACTTAGCATATTTCTGTCTTTGACAAACCCCTCTGTGACTTTGAGCACCTGTATCTCAACCCTCAAAGTATTACGAGGGACATAACACTATAATAACAATCACATAACTGACTCTTTCAACTTAGACATTTTCCTCTTCATACGTGTCGCTGAATACATATAGCTCACCTCTCTAGCGGGGTCTTCTCATATTTTTCAGTGGCCTATGGTATCTTGCTATCCACCAATTTGCCACGCCTGACTTGGCTTTTATTATAATGAGCTGCCTGATTTTAGAGGACACCGCTCAACTCAAGTTACGCTCATTTGATTCGCGATGTTCTATTACAGATATCAATATTGATCCTCGTGGCATTATCGCATTATACTTGTAGTGATATTGGCTGTCTGCGGCTATAATAGAAATACTTTACCATCGTCTAAACATCCTATAAGATCTTACATGTTTATTGGACCAATGAGACTATCCATCCTCTTAGCTAGTCCCATCGTTTGACACTTTATTTAGACAGTTTGCCTCCAAATCCGGTTGTCTACCACTCTACGCACAGACACTTTTCCTATCAACAAGTAAGCACTCTCATATAATGGTTTTCAGTGTACGTCACACTCTAATGAACACTCAGGAAGATCTAATGTGGTTCCTTGAAAAGATGTTAAGCTGTATTATAGAACATGAGAACTCATGATTAGAGTGACCATTACTGAATTTCATCTTGTAGGAATCTAGTAAGAATAGTCTAGAAAAAGAGTAAAGTATGAAAATAGAGAAAAGTGTGAAAAGCCACCAAAGAACGTATTTCTCTGTTCTGGAATAGATCGGGTAAAAGCAGAATAGGAGCGTTTTATTTTGATATCTATATATAAAAATATGTCAGACATAAGGTTTTGATAGACGACAAAAGTCAGTGTGTATAAAAGAAGCAATGATATCATTAATCATTTTAAATGATGGCTCTAGATTGAGCGAGGTCCGTTATGGGAAACGTCGAGATCTATAAAGCTACCTTACTTACTCATGTGGGCATAGATAAGTGACCGTATTTTCTCCCTCTGAGTCAGTCACACTCGGGCGCAACTATCACGATCGTACGCACACACACTGTATCCAAGGTTTACATAGGATCTACGTACCTCGCTACTAAACACATAAGCGTCATGAACCTCTACTGCTAGACGCTTACTACGAGGCTACATATCCTGGTAACTTTTCAAATCTAGGTGCAAATGTTTCAATAGCGGAGACTTGGTGGCTTTAGGACTATTGTCTCTTTGATTAATGATGGTTAAAAGAACAGTAGCATCTGTCGAGCGACAAGATACCGTGTGCGAGAGCATTGCACGCTCATCTTCTGTGTGAGCTCGCTTGCCTATTGTGGGTAAACATGTCAGCCAAACACATACGTCCATATATGGAGAATCAGGTTTCGCTGGTAAGATGTAGTTAGCTCGCCTCATTTCATACTATGATTAGTCCCTTTCTATACTGAGCTCTCGTCTGCCTCTATTGAGAAGTTAGATTCTGTCTGCCAGAGCTTCTATTCGCGCCTTTCCAGAGTTCCAATGAGTTGGGCTTGCTATTTCGGAGCTCGCAGTGCCTCGCTGCATTGTTACCTTGTGAATGATTCAGAGGGCAAATGGTACGGAATGCTACTCTAATATGTAGAGAAAACATACAGTCTGGTGTCGTGTCAAAATTGTAGAATGGAGCTAGAGAAATAAGGGTACAGCACAATAGAAAAGAGCACGGTGGCAGTCTTGCTTCTACCCGAAATGTACTTCAGTGATATCTGGAAAAGCCCACTTCATAAGTGACCTCACACGCAAAGCTTCATATGTTCGCCAAGCTTAGTAGAACACTAATGCATCTATGACACAGAAAGAACCCCGTCGAGTGGTGGGCTGGGGATGCGCAAAAGCTCTCGCTCATTTGATCAATTACAGATCCACAATATCTATGAAAATAGTGCATCATTCCAAATGTAAGCCAATATTATCAATCTTGACTGTAATTGCAACTATAATGATGTGCATCATTCAGAAAGCCACCAAAGATTAGACGAGGAGAGAGAGATGAATCATGAATCAGACGTAGAGAGAAAAGTACATACACGAAGAGGGAGAGAAGTAACATACAGATAGAGGGAGAGTAGAATAATACACGTGATTGGGAGATGAGAATACAAGAGATGGGAGCGAGACATAGTGAACGAGAGAGAGGGAAGTAGAGTAGAGAGAGGAGGCCATGAAGAGATGAAAACACTGACACATAGACAGAAGAGAGCGAGTCATATCCACAGAGAGGTGAGGAGCAGACTCTATCAGCAAAGGAAGATGCAAATCATCGCTAGACGTGGACATATGAGAAAACTATGCAGAAGTATAGAGGGCGCAGTGAGACCATACAGAGTAGACGAAGAGGAGATATACAAGCGACGCGAAATAGAATACGCCGGTTAACATCGCAGAGTGGGATAAGAGATGAATACGCATGAGAGGGTATAGATCTACTATTACTAGCAGAGTAGTGGAGAGTGGAGATATCACAGGACGTTGGATGAGATGATACCACTACAGAGATGGAGATTAGGACATCTCTACATGAAGGGTAAGAGAGAACTATGATCAGTCATAGAGTGAGAAGTGACAACATACAGATACGAAGTGGAGAGAGAGACATGCTTAACTGTGAGAGGTTGGTAGAGAGAGTCACTTCGGAAGTAGAGCGGAGTAGTGTAGGACATCTGATGATGAGGGATGATTGGAGGATCTTATTGTTAACTAGTATGAGGTGTAGATGTAGGATCATTTTATCTACAAGGGGAGCACTGTGGAGCAGTGACACCTAGCTCAGAGTATGGGGTGGATGCATAGCACTCCCGCTAGAGAAAAGACGTAGGCTATGAGATCGCTACAGTATATGCCACCGAAATGATGGTAGGGTGATGAAGACAGTGAGTATGTTAGTTCGAAACCAGAGAGAGAGAGCAGGACCAATACACTGTCTGAGTGTCGACTGAGTTAACAATATACAAGAGAGGACAGCAGACGCAGTGCTATTAATTCTCCATGGAGATAAGGAAGAGAGATGCACTGATATCAGTACGAAGCGCAGAGTTTACAGTTATATATGTTAAAAGCCACCGCAGACGATAAGTGGAATATATTGGCAAACATTTCAATTATTCCTAGCCTGAAGAAATTATCCCATAAATTATGAAGAGAGGTGGGATTGAAATACGAAAGAAAGAGAGGCTAGAAGAGCACAGATTGAATCACATGAGAGGAGCAGTATGTAGTCAGGAGCAGAAGGAGGGATGGAAAGACAGTATGATCGAAACATGTCACCAGCTAAGGAGAAGGAGAACAGACGTAATGATCTATTACACTCTTTGCCACACAAGGTCTTCTTATGCCATGAACTATGGAGATTGGGAGAAGACGAGTATCTCTCAGTATTATCTACCGAAAGCATGAAGAAAGTAGACGATCACTAAAGAAGAGCAGGTGAGTATGCTGTATTGACATTATCTATATGTAAAAGTTTCTTGAGTGTTAGATAAGAGCCACAAATGATTTGCGTCGTTCACGCGAAGAAACTAGGTTGCTATGAATATAGTACAGTAGAAACTAGCGCAGAGAAGAGTAAGTGCAGTATGTACAAAGCTCATTGATTATAAGTAGTACCTGGGTAGAAGTCAAAATTGTATGTACATTTAACTATGAAGTAGAAGATGAAAGAGACTTAGTATATTATTTATTTTATGATGTACTGAGCGGTGTCAAGAGAGACTCAATTGTACATGACCGAGGTGCAGTAGCGCTGCTACAAGCACGAGGGCAGTAGAGCACACTGATCACTAGTATAGGACGAGGAGAAGGAAGATGCCATAAACAACGAAGACACGGAGCAGCAACGATCTCATCACACGGAGTCTCACGAGAGATGACATCTGAGACAGAGAAGGAAGAAGACGACATTAACAGGAGAGAGTAAGTGAGATGAGCATACTATGTGAAAGGCGAAGAGACAAATTTCCGTAAAGAAGAGTTATTTATTTAATGGGTGATTGGGAAGAGACATTTACAATTGAGAGGCCGGCTGAGTATGACATTATTTCGAGTATGACGAGAGACACATACTGCCTCTATAGGCCGATGAACTGAAGCGTCGACGCATTAGAGATATGAGTCAAGCAGCACTAAGTGAAATAGGGAGAGAGACATTATACCCTAGGTTATGAGAGGATGTACGAAAGACCATACGAGAGGGAGTATGCAAGAACGAGTGAGTAAACGCTAAGCTTTATAAGGTCATTAACTCGTTGAGAACAGAGAAGGGATGCTACGATGAGCGACTATTGAGAGTGGTGATGAAGAAAAATCAGAGAGGTGGAGAGCAGAATTAACAGTAGAAGGGAGAGTAGGAGACACACATGAGAGGGAGTAGAGGATACATCACACGAATGCAGGAGAGGACAGGAGAACACGAATATCTAGTTAACAATTGGAGGAAAGAAGACACTCATTTGACTAGGAGAGGGCACCGTGAGTATGATCCATATTTATCAAGATGCCAGCGGGAGTAGAGATGATAAACACAGACAAAGAGGAGTAGACGACTATACTACGTGTAGGTAGTGGACGAGGAGACTCATTACTAATGGCTGCAATTTGAAGAGGAGTGAAAGAAGACAATTCAAACCCTTCTAACGCATAGTTAATATGGTGGCGACGGAGACATTCAAAGTGCATTCAGAAATATTCAGAAGGGGGAGAGACATACAGAGAGGGAAGAGCAGAGACAGTACAGAGAACGGCGACGACGAGTAGAGACACTATGTATGCAACGGGTTATGGATTGAAGACTATAAAGGCACGTTAGAATGTGCTGAAATATGGTTAGAATTAACAAATACTAAGTATTTGTCACGCTCAGTCAAGTGTCAGATGAGACCACTACAGCAAATGACCAGGGGGAGAGACACATAACTGAGAGAGAGTGAAGAGAGCGAGGTATTAGTTATAGATATTTCTATTTGCCAAAGTGCTATTAGCGAGGGAGTCAGACACCCTATCTTAGAAAAAAAAAACCAGCATGGTCTTATGTTTTACATAAGCAGTTCGTGCGAAACCCGATTTGTAGACTAAGTAGACACTCGAGAAATGAGCTCAAGGTGCAAGTCCAGTGTTACGATGATCATGGGGAGCGCCACATCATAGAGCAAAAGTAGGTGTAAACAGAGACATCTATGAGGAGATGGAGTCAGACGACAATACTGTGTATAAATCAAAGAGTTGGAATATGACAGGAACATGAATTATTTTGAAGAAGGACGAGCACGACTGATTATAATAGAGATGAGGGTGATCTGGAAACCTCAACAAGGATGATGGGGAATGGAAACATAGTACGAGCAGAGGGGAGGATGACATAGCAAAGAGAGGGAGAGGAAGACGATAAACAGACGCACGCATGATGGGAGACGAGCAGAGAAGGGGAGGAGGATAGCAATAGAGTACTGCACGAGACGCGCGCGGAGAGACAGGATACATGGTGTCGAAGACGCCGCAGTGATGAGTGAGCGCGCAAATAGGGTCACAGAAAAGCAAGTGTCTGCAGCAGATATGAGAAGATGACATCCACAAGACGGAGGGAAGAGAAGACACAATGACACAGTTAGTTGAAGGGAAGGAGAGAAGACATGTCAGTAGTAGGTAACCAGAGATGAACATAAAGAACTGAGATAGCGTAAGAGAGAGCCATACACGAGAGGGAGAGAGACATAGCCAGAGAGGGGGAGAGACCATACAGAGAGGGAGAGAAGACATACAGAGAGGGAGAGAGACATACACGAGAGGGAGAGCAAAGACATACTAACAGAGCAGATCGGGAGAGAGACATAGAGGGCGAGAGAGGCGAGAGAGAACGCAGCCTATGAGAGGTGCACGAAGGGAGGTGAACGCAGAAAGCAATACCTGAAGTAGGAGTGCAAAGAGAGATTCGAACAAAAGGTCTCAAGCAGAGAGGAGTGAGAGTATCCTAGTTAGGACAGAGAGGAGGGAGAGAGAAGCATACACTAAGAATACAAACGAGGAGGAGTAGAGTCACTCAGCACGAAGCAGGAGCGGAGCACATACAGAGAGGGAAAGAGAAACTACATAGCAGGCAGCAGGGAGATGATGACATTGGCTGAGAGACGAAGGCCAAAAACGGAGAGGGTCTAGCAGTACAATAAAGGCACATGAAGCCACGTATGGAGATGTGCGCCGAGAGAACATAGCAACGTATAAGATCTCTCACGACAATACACAACGAGGAGCAAGAATTCCTAGGACAACCACGGAAGAAGTAATCTGACAATATTTTCTCGAACACTCTCTTGTGCCTACCAGTACTCTCACGTCCCTCTAGCGTGTCATGTCCTCACTTCCTCTCTGTTCACTTGACAGGATCACTGCTTCCGCTCTCTGGCATCAATTATCCTATCGCCCGTGATACGCTCATTGGTTATGAGTGTCGGCCATCTCATCTCTACTGGTTGACTGTGTGTCTCGCGTGATCCTGCTCTGTATTTTTGTTTCTCAGCCCTGCGTCAGTATGACTCGCGCGACCTCTCTCGCTTAGAGTTGCTATGGTCTCTGCATGGTGATCTCTGTAAGAGATGTACTATACCGCGTCTAGACAAATACCTCACGAGAGAGTACTCGCTTTCTCTCTGCCTCTCAGGTATAAGATCTCTCTTGCTCTCCTCAGCATGTCAGTTCTACTCGACCCTCTCTGTTACTGTTCGCATCTCCTCTCTTGTATGAACTCCTGTTTCTACCTCTCTGCTCGTGTAAATATCCGTCTCTTGATCATACTGTCGTCAATGAGATAATGTACTAGATCTTCTTCATACCTTTCTCTGTATGTCTCTCTCTCTCTGTATGTATCTCTCTCCCTCTCTCTCTGAGAGAATGCGTCTTTCTACATCCCTAACTAGTAAATTGTTGATATCTAAATCTCCATCGTCGGGTGTATGCTGTGTACTATCATCCTTCTCGCTAAATGGTCTCTCCCGCCTCTGTCTCACTGGTGTAGTCGTGTCGCTCACCTCGCTCTTGTGAGTCAGATTCCATCATCGATCTGCATCAATTATAGTACAGCTATCGAGCCAATCGGTACTGTGTTCATTGGATCGTCTCTCCTCTCCTCTGTAAATGTTCTCCATCCATAGCAGGTATATGGTTGTCCACATCCAACACGGCTCTTATGTATGTCGTCATCGATACTGTCCTTCGTATCAGTCTCGCGTCCCACTCTCTTATTATGTGTGCTCTCTACTCCCCTCTCACGCTCTGTAGGTGCTCTCATCGTCACCCTCTCACTCTGGCTTAGTGGATGTAATGCTCCCTCGTCTTCTAGGTAGTGCTTTGTCCTGTTCATCCTCTCTTTATGTCTGCCCACCTTCTCTGTAGGATCCTCTCCGCGCTCTTGTAGCTTCTCTCCCCCTCTCTGTTATTGTCCTGCTTCGCCCCCTCTTGTATGTTTCCATTCCCTCTGTATGGTCTCATCTCCGTCTTTTCTGTCTCATTCGCTTAGTTCACGTCAATGATCGTCTCATGAACCTCAGCTTCTGTAAATCGTTCGTCCACTACTTCGCCTGTGATGTCGTTTGTACCACACTCTTCACGGTCTCTGGTACTTGTTCTCTCCCCCTGCATCAATCTCTCCTGTTGTAACAGGTGTTCTCATCATTGCAGGGACCCTCCCTCTCTTATGTTCTCTCTCTCCTCGCCTCTCTGTAAATATGTCTACGTCTTCGATCTCGTGTTATATCGTCTCGCCGTGCTCTGTACTGTCTCTTCCCACCCCGCTCCTAGCTCTCACTCTCGTCTTTCATTCCTTCTCTGCTATGTCTCTCTCTCCCTCTCTGTATGTTCTTTACTCTGCCCACTCTTGTTATTTGTCCGTTCTCGCGGCACTATGCCTAGATAGTGTATGCCTCCTTGCCATCTTGTACCATAGTCTTGCTATCTCGATCCCACTCATCTGTGAGTCGCAGTCTCCATCCGCACCTCCTCTCAATAATGTATTGGTCTCTGCTTCGCCTCTCTGTATGTCTCTCTCAAGGTGCTCCTCTCTGTAATTTCTCTCCTCTCTGTGAGAACTCCTGTTCTTTTGACGCGCCTGCATTGTAAGGCACTAGTGTCTCTCTCCGCTCCTCTGTAAATGTCTCTCACCCTTACTCTTCTTGTATCGTCTCTCACCCGTCCGCTCCTGTATGTCCTCTCTCTGAATGGGCTCTCTGTAGATCTCATCGACCACGTTGTGTTTATTGATCTCATATGTCTTCCTTTCTTCGTGCTTGATGTCGCTCTGCCTGTGGTGTCGGCACCAATTCTGTATAGATCTTCTCTCCCTCTCATCTGTAGATGTTGTCGTGCACTACCTTCTGTATGGTATCGTCTACACCATTTCTGATAACTGTTCTCTCTCCATCCTCCTGTGTCATCATCGCTTTATCCTCGCACGTCCCTGCATATTTTGTCTCTCTCCTCGCTTTAGCTCTGCTACGATGACTTCTCCAGCCCCAATACTCTCGCCTATATTAGTAAGTGCTCGTGTTCTTCGCGTATTACTGATGCCTCTGAGTAGCCATCATCTCCCTCCTGTAGCGGTCTCGGCGGCTGACTACCAGCTGTCCTCAAGTGGATGACGGTAATTACTCTCTACCTCTCTTGCTACTGCCTGGGGGCTTCCTCTCCGCCTCTTTCTGAGGGTGGTCTCTCTCAGCGTGGCGCGCATCTTCTGGTAGCTCGTCTTTTGCTCCTCTATCTGTCACCGTATTCTCTGCGATCTAAGGCGTCGCTCTGTACATTCGATGGCTCTCTCGATGTCCAAGGATCCCTAGCTTGTAAGTGAACTCCTACGGTTAACGCCTCTGAATGTTCTAGTGTGCCTCTCCTACTTCCTGCATATTGGTCTTCTCTCTCGAGTCTCTGTAGTGTCCGTCTACCCTCGTTCTGTATTTCTCTCTCCTCGTGTATGTGTTCTCGGTCACTCCTCACATGTAGTGTCTCGCTGTCCTTCGCAATCTGTAGTGTTGACGTCTCCCTCTCGGTTAGTTGTCTCTTCCCATCTCTTGTAATGTTATCTCCCCGCTACTCTTCGTCATAACTCGTCATTCTACGGTGTTCCTCTCTCTCTCTCTTCACTAGGGTGGGAGATACCGTCACGCGTGCCTCAGTCTGATATAGATGATCTCCTGCGTCCTCCGTCAATCTCTGTGCGGATACTTGTGGTCGGTCTGCTTCCAACTTCCGCCTACTGATTTAAAGGGTGGTCTCTCGTACCCTTCCTCACTGTAAGGGGTCTTGCTTCTCTCTGGGCCAGATACCTGTCTGTATGTGGTGTCTCTCTCTCTGCATTGATTAGCTCCATATGTCCTATTTACTGACCTCTGATAGGGTCTCTACTTCCCTCTCTGTATGTCTCTCTCGGCCTCTCTGTATGTCTCTCTCCCTCCTGTAATGTTCTCTCCCCTCATCTCGTATGTCTCTCCCTGCCGTCCCGTTCTCGTTAGGCTCACTGAGTGCCGTACTCACTTCATACCTCTCGTGTGCTTATTGAACACATTTGCTCGGTTACGTCTCTACCTGTGAATCTGTCTCTCCGGTCGTTCATGGTGAGTGATCGCCATGGCTTGAATAATGTCTCTTCTTGTGTGAGCATCTTCTATTCCTCTGCTCAGTTATCCGCCTCTCTGCATTCTCCCTCGCTTCCTGATAGTAGTCTCTACTCCACCTGTCTGTACTGGTAAACTCTCTCTCTCTGGCTCCCATACTCTCTGCTATGGCTTACTCTGGGCTTCCCTTCTCTGTATGACTTTCTCGAATAGCTGTCACTCATAATCGTAGTAAGCCATTTGTCTCTCTTCCTGCCTCTATCAATGTCTTCTTCCTCTCTGGTGTATTAGGTCTGCTTCTCGCCGCTCTCTGTAACATTGTCGCTCGGTCCAGCTCGCTGTACTAGCTACGTTCTCCCTTTACATCTTGGGTTTGGCATTTTACCGATTGAGGATGCATAGGCCTCTGTGAAGCAACTATTAGACCACTCGATGGAATGTTCTGAATCGGTACTAGTTATGAACAACTGATCTGGGTAATAAAATGGAATTGACGGATTCGATCTAACATTAAAGCTAACATGTGAGTGTAGCGCTTTGTTGTGGTGTTGTTTGAATGTCTCTATATCGTGTAGGAAGGCTTTGTAGGCGGAGACAGACGTGTTCTATATAGACATGGATCTGCCGAGTGCAGACGCACTGCCTCCCTTCTTGTTGTCAATGTATGGGAGTCTGCCTGTGATCAGCAGACCTCTGCTATCCAGTAGTTCGTTGCTCGCGACAAAGGATGGAATCTGCTATCATTTAATGCCGTGGCTATCCTGGTTAGGGAGACTTCCTGACTGTCGTACGTACTGTACGGTATGGTCCGCATTCCGAAAGCGGACGCATGGCTCACAATCCGAACTAGGCCAAGCACTCTAACAGGACAAATCAATATTCGATAGAGGTCCGAACGTAGCACAATGTGTAAAAGAAAAATCAAATACACAAGAAAGTCAGTACTGCACTGAACTACGTCGACAATTCCAAGATGTGCCTTTAGACGTGAATGGGGCACTACTACTAGCAGGAGCCACCAGAGATGTTGCACTTTATTCATGAACGAATGTCATACTAACTTATTCGTAAATACTAAGCACTACAGTTCACTCTCCTCCATCTCTGAAAAGAACTAAAAGTCAGAAACCAGGCAAGAGAGAGGCTCACTCAGTGTCACGTCTAAGATTCCTGATTTTCCACCAACCTACCACTATACCGTGCTTAGAGAGTAGTAGTACGCTGGGAGTGCCGTTGTTCGGGTGGTTGATGTGTATTTGAAGTATAGTGCAGTTGAATGTATTACATGTGGAATTGTGTACTGGACTGTACCTAGGTGTACAATCTGACTAAAGTGAGATGGGTGACTGCAAAAGAGACGACAGATCAATCTGAGTACGACCTGGCTCTTAGGGTAGCTGTCTTTGCATTTGACACAATGGCTTACACTTATACTGCACACGGACAGACATAGCCAATACTTATGTTATCATCAGTGTCAGAATAGTGGGAGAACTTATTTCGGACATATTTGTTTTCACTGCTTACATTCAGAAACTAATTATTTAACTGCCAGTTAATGAGCATGCTTTGCGTCAAAGCTATCGGAAAACTACTTGCCCTGTGCTTTTGAGCACAGATACACACTCTCAACAGCTCTTGTTCTTTCGCCATTATAACTAATGATTATCGATATCCTCCATGTCAACAACTTTTGGTTAGTCTGGGACTTTATAGCTAGGTGCGAAGGATTCAAGGGGACTTTCAATACAGTCACACTATTGTCCCTTATGTATACTAAATTTTAAATACGTTGTTACATGATATTGATAAGACGACCATTAGATTCTGAGCTGTGGTGACACTGAAGTATAGTATAACTGTTGGTTCTCGCGCTTCTTGTCTCTCTATAATTGGGTCGCCTGTGAGGCGATTGATTCCAGTGCGCTGTGTCATATGTAGAGCCGCCCCAGTGCCAGTGGAATAGGATTGAATTAATTGGGTCGAGTTATAATCAATCACAGACCCATCGACGGAACATTAGAGCGCCGGTAGGTTGACTTACAAGCGGAGCAGTATCAGTGGAAGGTCAGCGTTGCGCTTGTACTTGATGAGAGTCTAGGTGACGTAGATGATTGATAGCTGTAATAATGACACGGACATGGTGGAGGCTTAGTCACGGTTTAATCAGAAACAAAAGGCAGGGGATGGAAATAGCTTCACATACATGATGACAATACAAAATGGAGACGTAGGCTTTGCAACGAACATGACAAGCGAGGTGTGGACTTCGACACTTAACGTCTGCTTGAATATTGGTATTTCCAATTAAGAGTTGTGAGGGATTGTGGTAGCAAATAATTATACATCGAAATGTGAGATGAAATAAGCTGTGGACACTAGATCTCGACAGACTGAAGGCAGAGTGGTAGAAGGTCATAGATAAACATCACAAAAAGTCAAAGAGCGGTTATAGACTGAAGTGGAAAATATGACCAAGGAACAGGTGAGTAATTACAGAACACTCTACATTATATAAGGGTTATCCAAGGGGACTGATCAAACTCAACACATGACGAAGAGGGTTAGGATAGAAAGAATGAGAAAGGGAAGGATACGGCTATTAAATTGTACAAGTAGGTACAATAATCAGCTGTATGGGCATACGCTAGTTCACGGCTGCAATATGACCAGGCACGCGCTGATATCTATGGAACAAGTCTATAAATAGACGCAGCCGGTGCATGTATATATGTTTGCTTCAGAATACTTGAGAGAGAGAGGAGTGGGTCAGTCATCAGCAATCTTATAAGTCTATGGATGTGAGCATAAGGTACTGATAAAACTATACTCAATCATTAGGCAGTGAATAGAGCTACCAGATAGAGCTATGAGAAATGAGACATGAATCGCAGCGATGATATCCTGTCGACACATGTTGAGGGGTAAGTTGTGAGATTTGTTCAGATAGCAAGAAGCAGGACATGAATAGCTGAATATGACCAAGGAGGTGAGACAGCAGGTACCTAGAACAAGGGCGAGAATGAGGATATCGAATGATGCATCACGAGAGGTTCGCACGATATATCACAAACCAACACAAGTATGTGCGGAGATATATGAGATATCCGCTCGCAACTATCATAGTCCTAGGCACGGAAGAGTGGTCTCTACTGGTAACGAAATCAAATAAGCAAGACAATGAAAACCTTCATAGAGTTATAGATAATGACTAAGCGCGAACTGTGAGGCTGACATCACGAAACAACTAGAGCAGGGGATGAATATAGCACAATAATCTAGATAGCACCTACGACAGGCGGAGTCGCATGATGAATCGAGAAAGAAAAACACACGACATATGAATAAGCGTGAAGCCTTAAGTATACAAATGTCTGGAGGTTGTATTCTCACTCAGAACAACTATATATAAGCTCAGGCATGGATGAATAGCTGCATAGTAGATTCGTATAGGTGGTAGGGTGGTTAATCAGAACAAAAGCAAGACAAAATCGCATACTACCGTCACGATATTATCTGCAACACCATACGGTAGCTGGTAGGTGTATTATCACATGTTATAATCGAGAGCAAAGAACCTGGGAGTGTAATTAGTCAATATTATTGACTCAAGGAGAAGAGGGCATTTTCAGATACACAAGCACGTGCTGTTAGCAATGTCGAGACCACTATTGGCTTGTTGCCATATTATATTATGAGAGAGAGGAGAAGGTGGCTACTCACATTATGTAGAATAGCAGGCTCACGTCGACCATTTTGTGCTAGTATGAGCGTATGAAAAATATGGTACATAGGAGGTGATTATCAGAACAAGCAGGGGCAATATTGCTGATCTAGAATAAATTGATCCAAGTGAGGTGCCATTTTTAGTCCAAGAACATAGACAAGACAAGTAACATGAATACCGCTGATATGAACCAAGGAGGTCAGGGGTTTATATACTAGAGAGGAGACTAGACATATGGAGAGGAGATGGATGAATGAGTGGTGTGCATATGAGTCCGACCAGAGCTGAAGAGCTCATTGAGATTCATCACTGCTTCTAGATACCAAAGTAACACGCACGGATGAATACATCGACCAGTGATTAATACAGGCATACCCATCGTTGGACACCAACGGATTCGCAAAAGTAGGACATGTTAATAGTGGTAGGTGTGAAAAAAACGACAGTGGACTGGAGATGAAAGTGGGCGAGAAATGACTGTACATCACATGCGAGTGTTTTTGGGTCAGTATTTAGTAGAAAGAGGAATGCCAGGAGGATTGAAGTATGTGTTAATTTTATTTTAGGCATAATAACCTAAAGAGATATCGCTTGGGTTTCATATAAAAAGCGATCATTACGAATGTTTTCGCTCACAAGACACGATAGGGAATTGAATAGCTTAAATATTGTACCCAGATATCGCATGAAGGATGGTTGTCAGAACAAAAAGCAAGGGGCTGAGATAGTCCAACATTAATAGGAGCAGAAGGTTGATAGCCGATACATCAGATCACACGAGCTATACAAGACAGGAGATTAGAGTGACCTATGCGGAATGATAATGACCCGATGCGGCAAGAATGAGTTGATCCAGAATCAGTACATAACAAAAGCTAGGAGCGAGTGGTGACAGAACACTATGCATGACCCAATATGACCAAAGCAGCAATGTGGTTATCAGAACAAAAGCAGACCTGAACTGGAAAGCACCAATTAGTAGACTCTCAGGGGTGATCTATCAGACACACAAAGCATCCCGCACTGAGCATGAGCACAGGCGCACGAAGCTTCTGCTTGTGTGCAAAGAGTAAGGCGACGCAAGGAGGTGAATTTCTCCGGCGTGCACTATTAAAGCAGAGAAGGATGAATAGTCGTGAACACGCGACTAACAGACACACATGCGCAGGCGTGAGATTACGAGACACAACAGAGGCAAAGAGCGTCGGAGTCAGTGATTTGAAGATGATGTCAACACTGACGACTATGATAGCTGCCTGACGCTCAAAATTAGTAGTTCTAACGAGAATGTATTTGTACTCAAAATGAACTGGAGTATGAACAAATCATTGTATAAACCACAATATGTAAAGGTAAAAACGTCACAGTAAAAAGTAATCACACGAACAATGAATGCCGAGAGTGGCTTGCAAGCCTACTAGACGCTGTAAGAGTGGATACTCGAGGATTAAGATTGTAGTCGTTAATTAGTTGTCTCAACATCTTTAGAGGTATCGGAAGCACTAGTTGAAGCAAGGTCATAGAGATGGAGTAGTGTAATGGCAAAATAGGGATAATTACAATAAACAAGCGAGTAGCAGCAGTAGTGAAAGAACGCTAGAATGGACGCGCGCAGGGTGGCAGTTGCTCATAATCTGAGCATGCAAATAGGAGCCGGAAAGTATCTAATTACATTGTGTCGCAAATGATCTCTCCATGAACTTGTTCAAGCCGTCGTAATACCTACATGTTTCAAAGGCAGACTATAAGTCCCTGGTGCCAAGACTGCCAAAGTAACCTGTTCCCAAGTGACTAATGGCCTTCTAATTGCAGCACCATGTGGCAGAGTAGAATGCTGCTTAAGGAAACACCCTGGACCCACCCTAATTTGCGAGTACTCCGTCTTGTGTCCTCCAAACAGATCGCACAGATGAACGCACTTTCTCTACGTTGGTGGCCTGTCACACTGGCCCTCTCCACCTAGAGACAGGAGGAGAATTCGCACTCTATGTTGGAGATGTGAGCCGCTATTTCCATTGCTACAGCCTAGCGTTCAATCATCTATTATCATGCCACAACCTTGCTCTAATGGCCTGTCCCGTCTTGAAGCGACGCGCACGAAGAGGAACTTTTTTTGGTTATAGCGATCGTATGTGGTCACTCACCATTATGCAACGGGAATACCCTGGATCGACCTCACTCTCTGCGAGAGACCTGCTCCCCGCTCCTAGCATGGTCAGCTGGTTAGACAGAATAACACGTCTGCGAATCGGAGCGCTGGACGCTCAACGATCGGTGGCAGACGCCTCACGGGGGTGCATATTCTTAATTTTCCTTTCCCTGTTACTACCTGTTGTAACTCACAACCCAGGCAGTGTGGTCCAAAGCATGATTCCTCAACACCTACATCACTAGTTTTTGGCACTGATTGTTAGGACTGACAATTCTCTGGTAATGTCGGGCAGGATGGTAGCGGAGCAGGTCGAAGGACTATCTACCATTTTCGTAGAGGAACTAACAGTATTTTGGGAGGGGTTTTGCTACGAGAGTCACTTAAGATTTGTTGAATTTTGCGAATGCGTTCACCCCATTACACTCATCATTGCCAGAAAGACAACGCACACGACTACCTGCTTGAAGAGCTACTGGATGAACACTTCTTCCACCAAGGAACGAGCTCGTATAATTCATTCTGGCTAGTGTGCGGCCACATCAAAGGTATTACTCAATACGTTTGATTCGCTTGTACAACTCTAACAACCATTGAGGCCACTTATTGTTAACGTTGCGCTGGCTCTACTAGATAGCACTAGGAGCTTGGCAAACTCCTTGGCAATCCGAACACAAGGATTGCTAAAGAGGAATAGTGGCGTTAGCAGTTCAGATGATCGATACTAACTCTGAGTGACAAAGTGATAGAGGTAAAAGTAGCCTGTCTCGTATGTTATGGACTTGATAAATCTAAGGCAGTGATTCTGGACGTAGGTAGCGCAATAGAAGGTGATACTAGGCCCTCTGAGTAAGCAAGTTCTATGTTGGCACAAATTATGAGAGATGAATACCCAAAAAAAGTGCAAATTTGATCCTATTCAACAAACGTAGACTTGCTGGCACTCAGTTCGTGTCTTTCGTGATTGTTTCTTTTTATGCTTCTCAGCAATAGTTAATATGTGGACTGCAATGAAGCGTGTTAATCAAAAAAAGCACTCTACAAGCAAGTATCGTACTATAGGTGTCAAACGGACTAACTCATAGTAACTGAACTAAATTAACCAGAGCAAGTATCGTAACTCGCCCAAAGAGTCACACACTATTTGGACAACTGTGCTTAGAACTCGTTCTCATCTCTTCGAGTACCGCTGCCTGGACTAATCTGCATCTTGACCGATATTCCCGCTCTGTTTGCACTAATGCTCTCTTTTGATCCATCATGATTGACATATACCTCTGTGCCACATCCTGACTGATGCAGACCATTCTTGCATAAGCTTAAGCTGCTTGGAGATCTGTGTTAATCGATATCTTTGTCAGTGTTTGCTCTGTTTATGTTCACATACCCCGCCCGCTATTGACGGAATGAGATCCCGACCTTAAGTGGTCTCAAATGGTTGCGATTCCATAGTGAGGTGTTTTCAACTCATTTTGGCTTGAGGCCTTAATAGCCTTTTCTAAAATGGATGGTCTACAACAGTATATTTCTATTTCACTGAATTCTAATTGTTTTCCTCACGACACACCACACTATGAGGATTTATTCATTTGGCATGTTATGAGAGTGTGTCGAAGATCTCGACTCTCTCGGAGAGTTGGATTCCAAGTGTCCAGAGGCGTATCTCTCTGTAATTTACTTTCTTCCAGTTAATAACTGTTCCTGGATGGTTGTGTGAGAAGTTGCCTCAACTCGCTCGGAGGATACTGTTCTCTGTACCATATTCGTAATCATTATCTACTTCTGGCTGCTGTGCTATGTATGCAAATGTCGAGGTGGCCACTGCCCTTGGCGAGAAGCATGAACAACCCATACCACAACTGAAGATGAGGGTAACCTCGAGCGGAGCTTTTACTGTTGGCGATGACACAGGATGATTGCACCAATTGCTTGCTCGCCTCTACAGGGCTTGGTCATTCTTCGGAATCGCTTCATGGTTTTTCCGTATCCAGCACAAGTGAACGCTCAATTCGGTAATAATGGGACCAGAGGATGTTTACTACAAGTAGAAGAATTGTAATTCATGTAAACACCAGTGCCTGAAATCCAGTCTCTGAATCCTTTGGTCACTCTTCTTGCAGAATATCATCTGTATGGTTCTTGGGATGGTTTCTCTTTATAGTGCCCTGGAGATGAACTGTTTGCTGCTAGATGCTCGCCCTTCCTTGACATCAGGGGCTGTCATCCAGGCCCATCCTCCAAATGTGCTTCTTCGTTCCTCACTACGTGCGGAGTGCAAGATATGCACTCATGACCTGTCTCCTCTCTCATTCTGAGCAAGCTCTGTAAACTGGTGGTGCCCGTTTGGCTGTCCACCGATCCCATAAGCGGCACTGCGAATGTTGAGGAATTCAACGTTCAGGGCGACCCGGTCTGGTAGGCGCTTGTTGGAGTCGCCCTTGCTACGATGATGGGGCTGCTGCACTTGAAAGCTCTCGTTCTGTTACACACAATATGAAACGTTCTTCCCTCACCTCATGTAAGTTCTTGATGATTTCACACGATAGAGGAAAGGCTTTGACTTTGTAATAGGTGCAATTTACTGGCAGCAATATTTGCCTGAGTGGAGCCTCTTTTTGTGTGCACAAGACAAATGAGGACGGCACGTTGTTTTTCGCATAGCCGGTACCATAAGTTTGACAGCAAGGGGAGAACAATGATTCCAAGCAACTCTCATTCGGCTCCTACCCTTTTGAAGCTTCCAGTCCGGTTTATTCGAAGTCAATCAGCATGACAGAGTGATCTCCCGCCTTGTCCTCGTCAACATTCACACCTGTGTTATCACGAGAGGAAATCCACTAGAGAGACGAGGCACTTTGTCCTAGCCTGGTCCTTTTGTGGAGGCTGAAATGCAGTGAACTCTCCGATGCATGGCAAGGCGAGACTTTGGCCAAACTTAATTGCACATAATACTTTGATGGACTCGTTGCGACTAGAATGTCTGCAGTCATCTCGCAGCAAATTTGCTCAGGAATACATGATCACACTTAATTGAGGGAGTGTCAGGGATCTGTAGAAAATTTATATTTGTGTCCATTCTCAAAACTTTGGCCACGACTGTACATACTCAAAGACTTGTTATAATTACTCACTTTTCGGCATTTAAGCAACAGTGGTAATGTGTATCTTTAAAAATTCACTGTGGTGGGTTGTGCCTCGTGATATGTCGAGAGAGGACGTCAACAAGTGGGATTTCTTTATGATACCTAACTGGCCTTGTCGTTCTGATTCTTACAGATTTTTGGTTGACTAGTGTTCCACATATGTTTTATTTCCTTGTGTTCAACCCATTCATGTAACCTATGTGACTAGGTCTCTAGGCTTCACTACCGCATGATCTCTGTGCTCACGACATTTATCCCTATAATCAACCTCCTCATAGCTGGTGTGCCCCTCAACTGACGGTACCTAAGCTTTATGATATATGAAAGTTTAGCAACCGTCGGATCCAAAATGCAGGTTGAGAGCATCTTTTTGTATATCCGAAGTGTACAGACTCTGACACAAAGTTCAAGTAGCTCCGTCTTCTTTCTCTGGACTTGCGCACACTCGTTGTGCCTGAATTCATAGCTGCTTATAGGCTGTAATCCTTAGAATCCAAAAGTTGCAAATGAGAGTTTCTATGGACAATCAGGTATGTTTAATCCCTGTTTCGTTCGTTTGCTTCCCGTTTTAAGACATGTTTTTCAAACAGAATGCGAAGGCCGGAATTTTTTAGTAATCTAGGGAACGACCACGCTAGGTTAGTGTCGGGGCCGCTAGTAGCCTCAGATCTGCGGGCACTAGGTACACGAACAGAAGCCCTTGCTCGATCACAACCGTTTGAGTTTGAAGCGAGGTATAGTGATCACCGTTGGGAGTTAGGCCCTGACTGGCACAAGGTGGCTCACTCTTACCTTTGACCAGCTGGTGGACCTTCCACTTGCCCGGTTGGATAACTGCTGGCTTTGCCTCCAGGACCGTTCCAGATCAAATTTTCCGCCGATTTCTGTCTCGAAAAATTTAAAACGGAAGCAAACCGGAACGAAACAGGGATAAACATACCTGGATTGTCCAATAGAGATATTCTCAATTTGCGCGCATCTTTTTGGAACTAATGATTGAAACCTTAGACAGCATGATGCAGACAAAGAGTCGTGACTCTACAGCGGTATTAGAGAATGGGATCACTGTCTTGGATCATCCTTGATATAACAAAAGATATGTCTCTCAAACCCTCGTGTATGCCTACGTTTTAAAGCTTTCATTCATAAGCTAGGATTATATAGCAACCTGCATGATGGGGTCATCGCCGTGAAAGATTAGTAGGTATCACTCGTTAAGTAGCCTTAAACCTGTCACTGCTTACATTGAGCACACTGGTGTGAACGGGGAGATAAGGTGTAACCGACAGTTCAACACCAATAATTCTGTAAATACACAAATAAGGACACGTGGGTTCCATAAAAAACATTCTGGAGCGTACTCATCTTCGTCTTTAATATACGGCACAGACCACAATGATTTTTAAGTACAGGTACCTGAGGTAAGGTTATCAAAAGATCTTTGAGTAGTACAAGTTCGGGAGCCAAGATAGTAATTTTGAGAATGACAGACGCAACTATAAATTTTCACTCAGTCTGCTGCGTCAATTTGTATGATGGCAATTTGCATATACTGCAGGAATTTTATTGAAGAGATGTGATAGATTATTATTCGGTCATATTTACATTTGCAAAAGAGAGATGCTCGACTTGCATGCAAAATGCCACTGCGAAATTAAGCTCCTACCACATAGCAGACCAGATTTTGAACCATCATGTCAGTGATTTATCGTTAACAAGGTGTAGAACTGTTGACGTTAGCGGAAAAGAGCTGGAGATCAAACACTGTCATACTTTGATTTCGACATCTGAATAACAGACTAGGAAGCTTCAAAAGGAAAGGGTTGGTGCTTGCGTAAATTATTTCTGTTCTTTCAATCCTGTCACCATTGTGTTATCGGGTAGGAACACGTTCGACCGTCCTCTAATTGCTTGCACAAAAAGGTGCTTCACAGGCAAGGATATTGCTGCCAGTAAGAATTGCTCAGCGCTAAGAATCAACCCGATCTGGATCATCATATGGTTCCATGGGAGAGCGTGTAGATTAATTGTTGTGAGTGATAAGAGGCTGCAGGGCGACCCAAGAAAGTCCAACAAGCGCCAGGACCGTCTCCTGAAGTTGATTCAGCTGACGAGGATCGGAAGGCAACACACAAGTAAGAGCTTTGCTCAGGAATGAGATGGAGAGAGCAGGTGTGAGCTGCATCTGCACACGCCAGTGAGGCCGACTCGACTTTTTGGAGTGATGGCCTGTGTGCAAGAAGGGCAGAAGAAGCCCACTATGCTCTGCCCAGAAAAACATCAGGGACATGATGATATTACTGCAAAGGTACAGGGATTGGACTGCTAGAGGACTGATGGGGTAAAGTCATTTGTGTCTGATAGACTCCCTTATATCCGATATAGGTTTGGGCATCGGAAAAAGATTGTCCCGAGAAGACAAAGGTGTTCTGGCATGCAAATATCAATGTTCCTGTGTCACTCGCCGAGAACGAAACAGCATCCACTGAGACCAGTCCCACACTCGTGGGATTGCTCTCGGCCAAGGGAGTGGGCTCACTCACAATTTTGCCATAAGCACATCAGGCCCATGCAAATAAAGAATGGTACACGAAACAGCAGTCTTCACGAGAGCAACTTCTCCAACCAGTGCCAGGAACAGTTTGGTGACGAACAATGTGGCCTTTCCAGTCGTAGATGGTATGTACCTTGACTATAAGTCAAAAGTGATAACTAGTCGGCTCTGAGGTGAACAACACATTGAATGTTTGGGTCCTTAGCCAGAGAAAACTCCCAGACCTTAATCCAGCCCATTGGACTTGTGGTCAACTCCCTACATATGAGGCGGGTGAAACCAAATCAAAAACACAACTTCTGACACAACTCCAAGCAATTGACTTATGCCACAGAATGTGCTGCCCATGAAGTCAGGATTGGCACAAGAAAGGTAATGAAGAGATGCACAGGGCGGAATTGCAGAGGTCTTCGCGAAAAAAGAGAGGGTAAAACGCACTGCGAATAATAGTGGACTGTCTTTAGACATCATCTTCTGTAATTGTCAATTAGGAAGGTGAACAACTTATTGACCATCTTTAATTATATTCAGTTAGGCCATAATAAACATCTGAACAATAAGAGAGCTAAAGACGCAGCTGAGCAAGCAGACTTTGTGAAAAATTAATCATTTGTGTCATTCTCAAACTTTTGGCCATGACTTAACAGTAGCAGCATATTCCACTACGCCGAATCATCCTAGATGTTAAACACAATACTTTTTCTACACGCATTTCTGGAACTCGCATCAAACTCAACCTCCAACCACCACCTAGCCTCTGCTGAGCAGACTAAATAGGGCATGTAAATATCAACATCAGATGGTTTAGACCTTTTTATTGATGAGACCTTTGTATAACACCAGGATATATAACGTCCCCAAAGAGAGTGCTGTGCTTCTGATAAGTTGTAGATGCCGGTTAAATAAACAAATAAACCCTACAATTGAGTTCCTGTGTAGTTCTTCAATCGTGATTCCTACCCTCTGGGACAAAAAGCCTAAAATCAAAGGTGGTAGGAGATGATCGTGGACTACAGGAAAAGAGAAGGGGGTGAACACCCATTTCACCATCGCCAGGTGCTGGTAGTGGAGGCAGGGAGAGTTTCAAGTTCCTCGTATCGCATGTCACATATCACCTATACAAATCTGCTATCATCGGGTCCAAACACCAAGAACCGAGCTCTCGTGATACGCAGGGCAACAGCAAGCAATACCGAGAGCTGCCAATGTTCTATGGATACGAACAAGGCTCTTAACAGCTTTCTACCCCCAGCCATAAGACTCTGAACAATAATCCAAGTGGCCACCCGGTCCTAATTGACATATAAAACACCACCCCCACGCCCTTTGGTTTTTACACTGCTGCTAACTCGCTGTTTATTATCCCTATGCATAGATCGACTATATACTGCCTACACCTATAATGTAATATTTAGCTTCCAAATCACTACCTGTATCCCACACATAGATAGCCTCATTATTGTTATTTTACTGTGGCTAGATATTATTACTAGAATATTAAATTATTAATTACCTCATTTAGTTTATTTAGTATATTTTCTTAACTCTATTTCCTTCAACTTTAGTCTCAGTTTTACACTCTTCTCACACCTGCATGCTTTGTGATAAGACTGATAATCACTCCTTGGTCATTTTACCGCCTATTCGATTCCTCTAGCTTTTGTTCCGTATAACTCACCTCCTGTTTCATTATTCACCACTCACTTCCATTCCTCGCTTTTGTTCTGATCATAGACCTTCTGTCCAACTCTTGGTCATAATTTAGCTATCTCATGTCCTGCTTTTTTCTGATAACACACCTCCATTGGTCGATATTCAGCTATGTACATGCCTGCTTGTTTGTTTCTGATAACCCCACTCCTTGATTATTCAGCTTTCATTCCCTGCTTTTTTCTGATAAAGAGTCTCAACTCCTTGGTCATATTTAGCTTATTCATTCCCCTGCTTCTTTGTTCCTGACACACCACCTCCTTGGTCAGTATTTAGCCTGATTCATCAACCTCTGCTGTTTGTGTCCGATAACCACACTCCTTGGTCATTATTTGACCTATTCATCACCCCTGACTTTTTGTCATACTGACAAACCACTCCCTTGGTCTATTGATAGCTATTCATCTACCCTTTCTTTTGTCTCGATTATACCACCTCTTGGTCATACATTTTAGCTAATGATCATCCCCGCTTTTTTGTCTGGAAAACCCACCTCCTTGGTCACTATTCACCTATTCATCCCCTGCTTTTGTTCTGAATAACCACTCCATTGGTCATGATTCAGCTATTTCATGTCTTGCTTTTGTTCTGATAACCACTCCTTGACAATTCGTCTATTCATCCCCTGCTCTTTGTTACTGATTAATCAACACTCTTGGTCATAATTCAGCCTATCATCGTCCTGCTTTGTTCTGATAACCACTCCTGGTCATATTCACCTATTCATCGTCCTCTTTTGTTCTGATAACCACTCCTTGGTCATATTTAGCTATTCATCCCCTGCTTTTGTTCTGATAACCACCTCCTTGGTCATATTCAGCTATTTCAGTCTTGCTTTTGTATCTGATAACCAACCTCCTTGGACATATTTCAGCTCTATCTCACCTAGCTTTTGTATCTGATATGCACCTCGTCTCTCTTGTTATGTCTACGGCTTATGTTTCGTGATAGCACTCGTAATTGACTTCTAATCCTCGTTGTGTCTGGATCCACCTCTCTGTAAATCACCTGCTAATTCATTTAGCGATTCATTCTGCTTTTGTGCTGATAGCCACCTCGCTGTAATTATTCAGCTAGTATCATAGCCTCTGGCTTTCGTGTTTCTGAATAACCACCTATCCTTATTATTCAGCTATGTCATCCCCTGCTTTTGTTCTTGATAATCACCTCCTTGGTCATATTCCGCTATTCATGTCCCGTGTCTGTTGTTCTGATCAATTCACCTCCTGGGTCATATGATCAGCTATTGCGATGTCCTGCGCTTTTGTTCTGCAGAGCTCCACTCGCTGGGATCATAGTTCAGCTATTATTTCCTGCCTGCCTTGTTTCTGACAACACCTCATTGTCATATTCAGCTGGTTGTCACTCCCCTCTTTTTGTTCTGAATGAACCATGTGACCTCCGTTGTCATATTCAGCATTCAGTCCCGCTCGCTTATCTTGTATCTGATAACCACCCCCTGTGTCATATTAACAGCTAATTCATCCTCCCTGCTTTTTGTCTAGATACTCCCACTAGTCTTTGATCATGCTATTTCTCTTCTCACGGACTTGATTTACAGCTTTCTCTATTCTGCTGTCTTTGTTCTGATAGTACCATCGTCGCAGTGGATCTATATTTCTCATCAACCCCTTGCTTTTTTGTTCTGATCAACCACCTCTCTGTCCATATTCTAGCCTTATTCATCACCCTGCTTTTGTAGTCCTCGACATACCTACCTCCTATGATCATATTCAGCTATATCATCCCCGCTTTTGTTCTGAATAACCCCCTTCGGGTTCTATTGCACGCTACATTTCAGTGTCCTGCTTTCCATAACAAGAGATGCTGCTCGCGCTGTACGAACACCCCTATCCGTGTGTTTCGTTTGAATGATGAGAATCATCCTTTTCAGCACCTCGATTCCTTTTCACAGCGAAACCTATACAACAACCTAGTCCTTTCAATAGTCACACAAAGCCAGTATCAATAACGTGTGAAATGTAAGTAGTTAATGATGAGTAATTAGAAATGAATGAATCTCTTGATAAGAACAGTAAAAGCAAGAAAGAGTTTGACGAAGGAAACGAACGTAAAAAGCAGAACCAGAGTTATGATAGACAGATAAAAACAGAAGTTGTGATTAGAACGAACAGTTAAAGCACGAGAATAGTTTGATAGACAGTAAAAGCAGATCCACTAACATAAACTGATAGGCGTTGTGAGGTGTTGAAGCAGATCTAAGCCTCTATTGATATATAAATGCCTCGTCACCCAACAATACAAGACACAGTACAGTCAAACCTCACGTTCTAACCACCTAATACACTCTAAACAGCATATCTGTATTACGCCACTGCGCTGGCTGACTTTCTGTTCAGATGGAAGATCTGGCTAAGATAGTGGGTCAGTACTGGGGCTCTGTTAGAATCGGCACCATTCAGGTTAAGCTTTGTTCTAGAGATGCTGTTCTCTGTCTTTGTCGATTTTTACTTGGTCTTGAGATTAGATTCTTGTCTGTCTTGGGCTTTGTTGAGGTGTTTTGGTGCAAGTGGCGCAGTGATGCAGTAGAGGGAGTTAGGATGCTCTCTCTTTGAGAAAACACATCTGGTGGATGGAACACAGCGCAGACTCCCATGGAACAGGCCAGGCTTGTCTGCACAGCAAATCATCATCTACAGTGTTCCACCACGCTCTACCTATCAAACACAACCACACACACACACCCCATGGTTGGGGTCGAATTCCATTTTAATTCAGTCAATTCAGAAAGTACAGTCAAATCCAATTCTAACTTCCAAATGTTCTCATTGAAAAGCAAAATAAAAGACAAGAGCTCAGAGAGGAGATCATCAGAGAGGCAGGAGCGAGAAGAGAAACAGGAGAGGAGACAATACAGAGAGGAAGAGAGAGACATACAGAGAGGAGAGAGACATAACAGAGAGGGAGAGAGACATACAGAGAGGGAGAGAGACATACAAGAGGGAGAGACGACATACAGAGAGGGAGAGAGACATACAGACGAGGAGAGAGAAACATAACAGAGAGAGGACAAGAGAGAAAGAGCATACAGAGAGGAGAACGAATACAGACGAGGCGAGAGAACTACAGAGGAGGAAGAGAGACACATACAGCAGGGGCGAGCGAGGACATACCAGAGAGGGAGGAGATACATAACAGAGAGGGACGGAGAACACAAGAAGAGGAGAGAGACCATACAGAGAGGCGAGAGAGCGACATACGAGAGAGGAGAAGAGAGGGAGAACAGCATACAGAGGGAGAGACCAACATACACGAGAGGAGAGAGAGAATACAAGAGGGAAGAGAGACACACTACCAGAGAGGCGAGAGAGACACATCAGAGAGGGAGACATCACGAGTACGAGAAGACAGAGGGAGAGACATATCAGAGAGCGGGAGAACCAACAAGAGAGGGAGAGACACATACAAGAGAGGTGAGCAGAGACTATACCAGAGAGGAGAAGAGACATAACAGAGAGGGAGAGAACTACAGAGAGGAAGAGAGACTACAGAGAGGGAGAGACAGAGCAGGCATACCAGAGAGGGGAGAATAAGAGAGGAAGCATCCAACAAGAGGGAGAGAATAGACGGAAACTACAGAGACGGAGAGACGCAGAGACATAAGCGCTACAGAGAGGGAGAGAGACATACAGAGAGGGAGAGAGACACTACAGAGAGGAAGAGAGCATACAGAGAGGGAGAAGACATACAGAGAGCGAGAGATGACAGAAGAGAGGAGAGAGCATACAGAGAGGGAGAGAGACCATACAGACGAGGAGAGAGACTACTACAGAGGGAAGAGAGACCATACAGAGAGGAGAGAGAATGACGAGGAACCAATAACAGGGAGAATACGAAGGAAGAGAGACATAACAGAGAGGGAGAGAGACATACAGAGAGGGAGAGAGACATACGAGAGGGGAAGAGACATTACCAGAGAGGGGAGAGACATCACAGAGGGGAGAGAGACATACAGGAGACGGGCGGAACATGACGAATGGGACATGACAGAGAGGGAAGATACAGAGAGGGAACAGAGAGGATAAGAGACTACGAGAGGGGGAGAGACATACATGAGAGGGAGGAGAGACATACAGACGAGGGGGAGAGACATACAGAGTGGAGGGAGCAGAGGAGAGCACATACAGAGAGCGAGAGAGACAGACAACCTTACAAGAGAAGGCTACAGAGGAGAGACAGACAGAGAGGTGAGAGACGACTACAGACGAGGGAGAGAGATACGAGAGGGGAGCACATACAGAGAGGAGAGAGACATACAGAGAGGGGGTAGAGACATACAGAGATGGAGAGAGCATACAGAGCAGGGGGAGAGACAAAGACGAACGGGAGAGAGACACTACAGAGAGGGAGAGAGAATCACAGAGAGGGAGAGACGATTACAGAGAGGGAGGAGAACATACAAGAGGGGGACGAGACATACAGAGAGGGACGGCAAAGAGCACATACAGAAGGGGAGAGAGACATACAGAGAGGGGGAGAGACAATAAGAGAGGGATGAGACACAGCAGAGGACAATACAGAGAGGGAGACGACAATATCAGAGAGCGCGAGAGAGGACACTACAGAAGAGTGAAGAGAGACATACCCAGAGCAGGAGACTAAAGAGAGACATTACAGAGAGGCATGGAAACATACAGAGAGGAGGGAGAGAAAACAGAGAGAGGGAGAAGACATCAAGCAACCGGGAGGAGACATAGCAGCAGAGGGGGAGGACATACAGAGAGGGATGAAACATACAAGACCGAAGGCGGAGACTAAGACGAACATACCAGACGAGGGAGAGAGACATAACAGAGAGGGAGAGATACAGAGACGACGAGACATACAGAGAAGACGGAGACAATTCAGAGAGAGAAAACATACAGACGCGGGAGGAGACGACAAGGGAGAAGATAAGAGAGGGGAGAAACATACCGAGAGGAGATAACATACAGAGAGGGAAGAGACACTACAAGAGGCGAAGAGGATACGAGAGGAGGGCACCTACAGAAGCAGAGAGAAATACACGTGGAGATACATACAGAAGGACAGAGCAGAGGGCGAATTGAGCGGGAGCCATACAGAGAGGAGACGAGACATACCAGAGAGGGAGAGAGAACAATACAGAGAGGGGAGGAGGACATAACAGAGAGGGAGAGAGACATCAAGACGAGAGAGACAGACGACGAGTGAAGACATACAGAGAGCGAAGAGAGCGTATCACACGCAGAGCGAGAGAGACAATACAGAGAGGGAAGACATCAGAGAGCTGAGAGAACTCAGAGAGGGGGACCAGAGAGACAGATCAGAAGGGGAGAGAGACATAACAGAGACCAGGGAGAGACATACAGCGAGAGGGACGAGCTGAGACGAGGAGAGACACAGCGAGTGAAGCAGACATACAGAGAAGGGGAAGAGACATACAGAGAGGCGAGACGATAATGAGACACGAGGAGGAAACCTCGCAGTAGGCGAGAGAGATAACAGAGAGGGAGGAGAAACACTAGCAGAGGGAAGAGACGATACAGAGCAGGAGAGAGACACTAAGAAGCGAGAAGACATACAGACGAGGGAGAAGAGCGACATACAGAGAGAGGAGAGACATACAGAGAGGAGAGAACATACAGAGGGGAGGAAGCATACAGA